>NC_044993.1:64169131-64334927 GCF_008728515.1 Papio anubis
GTGAAACCCCGTCTCTACTAAAAATACAAAAATTAGCTGGATGTGGATGTGGCGGCAGGCGCCTGTAGTCCCAGCTACTCGGGAGGCTGAGGCAGGAGAATGGCGTGAACCCGGGAGGCGGAGCTTGCAGTGAGCCGAGATCGTGCCACTGCACTCCAGCCTGGGTGGCAGAGCGAGACTCCGTCTCAAAAAAAATAAAAATAAAAAATAAAAATAAAAATAAAAACCAAAAAATATTAGAGAAGGTCAGGAGCAGTGGCTGATGCCTATAATCCCAGCACTTTGGGAGGCCAATGCAGGAGGATCACTTGAGGTCAGGAGTTTGACACCAATCTGAGCAACATAGCTCAGCATGGTGGCATGTATCTGTGGTCCCAACTACTCGGGAGGCTGAGGCAGGAGGATCCCCAGGGCCTAGTGAGTGGAGGCTGCAGTAAGCTGTGATTGTGTCACTGCTCTCCAGCCTGGGCAACACAGTGAGACCCTGTCTCTCTCTCTCTCTCTCTCCCTTTTTTTTTTTTTTGAGATGGAGTTTCACTCGGGTTGCCCAGGCTAGGGTGCAGTGGTGTGATCTTGGCTCACTGCAACCTCCATCTACCAGGTTCAAGCGATTCTCCTGCCTCAGCCTCCCAAATAGCTGGGATTACAGGCATGCGCCACCATACCTGGCTACCTTTGTATTTTTAGTAGAGACGGAATTTCTCCATGTTGGCCAGCTAGTACATCAAACTCCTGACCTCAGGTGATCTGCCCGCCTTGGCCTCCCAAAGCACTGGGATTACAGGCATGAGCCACTGCGCCCAGCTTGACCCTGTCTCAAAAAAAAAAAAAAAAAGATGCTTGAGAAAATGCCAAGTGCCAAGTGAAATGTCAAATGGCACATCTCTTTCCCACCTTCCCCATCACAGTAGCTGTAAGTGACAGTGCTAAACAGTGTTGGCTAGAGCGTGGGGATTGGTCACACACAGATGTTCAAGTGTAAATGGAAGCGTCCTTTTGGAAAGTCAATCTGACAATATTTTTCAAAGATTCAAATCCTTACTTCTAGAAATCCCTAGAAATCAATGCACGGGTGCCCAAGGATGTATGTGCAAGTGACAATTGACAAAGGATTATTTGTGAAAATGAAACAGTGGAAACCCCCTAACAGTTCATCTTTTTTTTTTTTTTTTTGTATTTCTAAACAGAGACGGGGTTTCACCGTGTTAGCCAGGATGGTCTCGATCTCCTGACCTCGTGATCCGCCCGTCTCGGCCTCCCAAAGTGCTGGGATTACAGGCTTGAGCCACCGCGCCCGGCCAACAGTTCATCTTTACACTGCAGAATGCCACATAGGACTGTGCCACCATTAAAGGCAGGGAATTATGGACAGACATAAGGTGCTGTCCAAGATGTATTAAATACAAAAAGCAAAGTGCAAAATATGCACAAGGTATGACCCCATTTTTGGAAAAAAGAGAATATTTGAGAGACAATACAATGCAATGGTTGTGAATAGACACTGGATTCAGGCTGCCTGGGTTTCAATCCCAGCTCTTTTTCTCTGAAACTGTGTGACTTTGGGGAAGTTACTTTACTTCTCTGGGCCTGAATTTTCTCCTCCATAAAGTAGAGCTAATAACAGAGTTTGCCTCATGGGGTTTTGTGAAGATTAAATAAATGAATTCATGTAAAGTGCTTAGAGCAGTGCCTGATAAGTAGCAAAATGCCCAACTAGTGTTAGCTATTAGCCCTGTGCACATATATACATAAATGGAGTGACACAGAGAGAGAGAGAGAGAGAGAGAGAGAGAGAGAGAGAGATTGTAAGGATGTGCTCCAAACTGTAGATAGTGGAAGCTGGTGAAAAGGGACTCCACATTTTGTTGAAATCCAGATTGCTAAAATCTTTCACAATAAACATAGATTCATGTATTACTTGGGTGATATTTTTAATACTCTCCACTCCCAAATCCCCAACCATGATGTCAGTTAACATTTTTCCTTCTGTGGAATATTCTCATTCTCTGTGAGACAGGGCGGAGTCTAGCATGACCACTGTGCAGTTGGAGAAAAGTAAGCTGCTGGATGTTAAGCCATTTGTCCACCTTCACTCTTATTCTCCCTGGTCAGCCCGGCCCCACACACGGAACCTTGTTTTCCTCCAACTCCACTCCATCCTATCTCTACCACGGGGTTCAGTCCTCAGTTGCCTTTATGACTTTAAAGTGTGTTTTGTCCTTCTTTAGGCTGTGCAAAGAGCTCTCACTCAAAATGTTTCGCGCCTTTCTCTTGCCAACCATAGCAAGTAGACAATAGTATGACTTCACTTTTCAGATGAGGACACTGAGGCACAGAGTTGTGTAGTAGTGTGCCTAAGGTCACACAGCTAATAACTGGCAGAGTTAAAAAATAAATAAATAAATAACTGGCAGAGTTGGGCTTCAAGCTCACTTCTTTCTGATGTCAAGGCTTGTGTTCTTTCAAAATTTAATCAGTCATATATGCACACAGTTCTTTCAAAATTTAAATAAGTCAGGTGTGCACACAGTTACTGCAGGTGTCCATCCATCCAAGAAAACCTCCTAGCAGGAAGCCCCTGTGAGGCAGGAGCCTCTCTGCTGCCAGTGCTGTGATCTTGCAACAGCCTTGGAGTCCTGCCTCCAGATGTGCAGGGCTCTCTGGGGAGTGCTGGCCTGGACCCACATCCATGCTTGTGTCTGGGTCAGACTGTCCCAGCCAATAGGGCAGTCTGGAAGGTCAGATAAGAAGGGAGCCAGGGACTATGCTGAGCGCCTGGCTGCTCTGCCAGCAACAAGCTCTGGGAGAGCAAGAGCCGGCGGTCTGAATGAGTCAGCATACTGGGAAGTGGAAATGATGAGTCAGCTCTGGGCCCTGATTTGCCTCTTCTTTGTCTAAGAGATGAGTCATCGCCTTTATGCCTTTAATTTTCAGACTTCAAACTCATCCCAGCAACGTAGAGGAAGCTGATGAAGAAAAGCTCCCTGCAGTGTGGGCTGTGCCCCCAGGAGCCCCCGAGTTTAAATTCAGTCTCTGCTACTTACTAATCACAGGATGTTGGCAAATCGCTGAGCCTGCATCCCCCCATCTGTCAAATGGGGGTGCTAAGGCCTACCTGGCAAGATTCCTTCACCTGATCAGTGCCAGGCGCTGGGGAGATGATAGTAAATGACACAGACAAAATTCCTGCCCCCACGAAGCTTACATTCTAGGGAGGAAAAACAACAATGAACAAATCTATATGTATAACATAAGGCCAGCTGGTGGCGAGCATGGTGAAGAAACATTAAACTGGTGAGGTGTAGAAGTAACAGAAGGTAAGAAGATTGGATGAGAAAGCCCCTCTAGAGTGTCTGGCACAAGGCCTTACACAGGCTAGGGCTTCAGTAAATAAGTACAAATTGTCCTCTTTGTGGTTTAGGAATTAAGGGGCACATGGCTTTTAGGACTGAACAGACCTCCGCTCCCTGGAGGAGATGCAAGGTGGATGATCTCACACTGAGTTCCAGCACTGGGCCAAGGATTCCAGGTCCAGGGCAGTGAGAAAAAAGATGCTCAGCTTATATATATATATAATATATGTGTATATATATATAAAATACACATATATAGTATATATAATATGTATACATATTGTATATAATATACAAATATGTGTGCGTGTATATATATAGAACGGGCACATTATATATATAATATACTTATATATAACATATATCATATGTATGCTTATATATAATACATATGTGTGTGTGTGTATGTGTGTGTGTGTGTGTGTGTGTGTGTGTACAGAACGAGCACAGTGGCTTATGCATGCCTGCAATCCCAGCCCTTTGGGAGGCTGAAGTGGGAGGATCCCTTGAGACCAGAAGTTCGAGGCCAGCCTAGGCAACATAGGGAGACTCCCCCCCAGTCTCTACAAAAATTAAAGAAAATTAGCTGGGCATGGTGATGTGTGCCTGTCGTCCCAGCTACTCAGGAGGCTGAGACAGGAGGATCACTCAAGTCCAACAGTTTGAGGTTGCAGTGAGCTATGATGACACCACTGCACTCCAGCCTGGGCAACAGAGGGAGACCCCATCTCCAAAAATAAATAAATAAGTAAATAAATACATTGTTTTTATTGAGGTGAAACTCACATAACATAAAATCAACCATTATAAAGTCAACAACGTAATGGCATTTAGAATATTCACAATGCTGGCCGGGCACGGTGGCTCAAGCCTGTAATCCCAGCACTTTGGGAGGCCGAGATGGGCGGATCACGAGGTCAGGAGATCGAGACCACCCTGGCTGACACGGTGAAACCCTGTCTCTACTAAGAAATACAAAAACTAGCCGGGCGAGGTGGCGGGCGCCTGTAGTCCCAGCTACTCGGGAGACTGAGGCCGGAGAATGGCGTGAACCCGGGAGGCGGAGCTTGCAGTGAGCTGAGATCCGGCCACTGCACTCCAGCCTGGGCTACAGAGCGAGACTCCGTCTCAAAAAAAAAAAAAAAAAAGAATATTCACAATGCTGTGCAACCACCTATGCCACCACTATCTAGTTACAAGACATTTTCGGCACCCAAAAGGAAACCCTGTATCGAGTAAGCAGTCACTCCTCATTCATCCCGCTCCCTAGTCCCTGACAACCACTAATCTGCTTTCTGTATATTGGTTTACGTTCTATTCTGGATGTTTCACATAAACGGGATCATGCACTATGTGACTTTGTGTGTCTGGCTTCTTTCACTAAACACAATGTTTTTCGTTTTTGTGTTTTGAGACAGGGTTTCTCTCCGGTTGCCCAGGCCGGAGTGCGGTGGTGCACTCTTGGTTTACTGCAAGCTCCGCCTCCCGGGCTCCAGAGATCCTCCTGCCTCAGCCTCCAGAGTAGCTGGGACTGCAGGTGTGCACCACCACACCCGGCTAATTATTATTTTTTTTTTTTTGTATTTTTTGTAGAGACAGGGTTTCACCATGTTGGCCAGGCTGGTCTTGGACTCTTGACCTCAGTGATCCTCCTTTCTTGGCCTCCCAAAGTGCTAGGATTACAGGCGTGAGCCACTGTGCTTGGCCAAACATAATGTTTTTGAGGCTGTTTCATGTTGTAGTATGCATCAGTGCTTTGTTCCTTCTTACAGATGAATAATAATCCATCGTGTGGATATACCATCTATGTTTATTCGTTCATCAGTTGAAGTGGTTTTTAAAATTGTAAACTTTCTTTGGTTTTGTTTTGAGACAGAGTCTCACTCCTTGTCACCCAGGCTGGAGTGCAGTGGCATAATCACAGCTCAGTGCCACCCTGACCTCCCACCTCAAGCAATCCTGCCACACCTTCCTGAGTAGCTGGGACCACAGGTGCGCACCACCACGCCCAGCTAAATTTTTAATTTTTCGTAGAGATAGGGTCTCGCTATGTTGCCCAGGCTGGTCTCGACCTCCTGACCTGAAGCGGTCCTCTCACCTTGGCCTCCCAAAGCACTGGGATCACAGGCCTGAGCCACTGCACCTAGCCCTTTTCACCGTCTCGATGCTTTGCTTGCCTGGTCCTAGTCCCAGCCCTGGGAGATGACCTCAGGAATCACTGAGAGGGAGAGGGAGTGAAGGGGACAGGAAGGCCAGAACCAACAAAAGGTGCAGATTGTTGTGCGCAACTGGGGCTCCTCTGGGAGACTGTGAGGAGTGTATGTCGTGCAGCCCAGTGGAGGGCAGGGAGCCTGGGGCTTTTATCCAAATAACTCCTAACCGGACTGGTTGAGGTGGCCCGATATTTCCAAGGTGAGCCTGTGTTTGGTTGAGGTGAAGAGCGCTCCCAGATGGAGAAGCGGAGCGATTCGGGCCCCTGAAATAGGAAGTGCTGAGTCAACCGGAAACCATTTGCAGCTGCAGGTGAGCTCAGGTGAGCGAGGGGATACGGGTAGCATCATCAGCCCCTACGGGCACTTACGCGATGCTTGGGAGCTTTACAAATATCAGTTCACTGACTTTTTTTTTTTTTTTCCGAGATTGAGTTTCACTCTGTCCGCTGGAGTGGAGTAGCACAATCTCAGCTCACTGCAACCTCTGCCTCCCAGGTTCAAGGGATTTTCCTGGCTCAGTCTCGCAAGTAGTTGGGACTACAGGTGTGCACCACCACACCAGGCTAGTTTTTGTATTTTTAGTAGAGGCGGGATGCCACCATATTGGCTAGGCTGGCCTTGAACTCCTGACCTCAGGTGATCCACCTGCCTCAGCCTCCCAAAGTGCTGAGATTACAGGTGTGAGCCACTGTGCCAGGCACAGTTCACTGACTTATGGTGATAGTCCTAAAAAACAGGTATTGTCATTCTCCCCATTTTAAAGATGAAGAAGCCGGGTGCGGTGGCTCATGCCTGTAATCCCAGCACTTTTGGAGTCCGAGGCGACCGGATCACGAGGTCAGGAGTTCAAGAGCAGTCTGGCCAATATGGTGAAACCCCTTCTCTATTAAAAATACAAAAATTAGACGGGCGTGGCGACATGCGCCTGTAGTCTCAACTACTCGAGAGACTGAGGCAGAAGAGTCACTGGAACTCGGGAGGTAGAGGTTGCAGTGAGCGGAGATCGCACCACTGGACTCCAGCCTGGGCAACAGAGCAAGACTCCGTCTCAAAAATAAATTAAAAAAAATAAAATATAAAGATGAAGAAACTGAGGCCAATAACGTATCCAAGATCATGCAGCAAGTCGATTTCAGAGCAGGATTTAAACCCAGGAAGTCTGTGCTCCTCACGACCATGCACTGCTCTTCCCCACTCAGTTTTGCTTCCTTTCATGCTTTCCATTGGCACCAACTCCATCTACAGACACCATGCCCACTACCCAGTTAGGGTGGCCAAATTTAGCAGATAAAAATACAGGATGCCCAGTGAAATGTGAATTTCAGAAAAACAACGAATAATTTTTTAGTATTTTTTTAAGAGGCAAAATATTGTGTGGGAGATACTTACACCAAAAACAATTGGCTGTTTATCTGAAATTCAAATGTAACTGGGCATCCTGCATTTTATCTGGAAACCACATTCCGTCTCCTCACTATTCTTCTGGTGTGGAACTAGAAGCTGGTGGGAGGGGTTAGAAGAAGCCCCCTTATTGTTCTTGACAGTTTTTTTTTGTTTTTGTTTTTGTTTTTGAGACACAGTCTCACTCTGTCACCCAGGCTGGCGTGCAGTGGTGCGACCTCAGCTCACTGTAACTTCCGCCTCCCAGGTTCAAGCGATTTTCCTGCCTCAGCCTCCCAAGTTGCTGGAATTACAGGCACGCGCCATCATGCCCAGCTAATTTTGTGTATTTTCAGTAGAGAGGGGTTTCACCATGTTGGCTGGACTGGTCTCGAACTCCTGGCCTCAAGTGATCTGCCTGCCTCAGCCTCCCAAAGTGCTGGGATTACAGGCATGAGCCACCATTCCGGCTCTTTCCACTTGCTATTAAAGCTCCACCTTCCTTTTTCTTTTTCTTTTCTTTTTCTTTTTCTTAAAAATTGAGACAGGGTCTTGCTCTGTTGCCCACGCTGGAGTGCAGTGGAGTCATCTCAGCTCACTGTAGCCTCTGCTTCCTGGACTCAAGTGATCTTCCCACCTCAGCCTCCTGAGTATCTGGGACCACAGGTGCACACCACCGTGCCCAGCTAGTTTTTGTATTGTTTTGTAGAGATATGGTCTCCTCATGTTGCCCAGGCTGGTCTCAAACTCCTGGGCTCAAGCAATCCTCCTGCCACAATCTCCCAAAGTGCTGAGATTACAGACGTGAGCCACCATGCCCAGCTGAGCTCAGATTTTTTTTTTGAGCTGGAGTCACGCTCTGTTGCCCAGGCTGGAGTGCAATGGTGCTATCTAACTACAACCTCTGCCTCCCAGGTTCAAGCCATTCTCCTGCATCAGCCTCCCAAGCAGCTGGGATTACAGGTGCCCACCACCACACCTGGCTAATTTTTGTATTTTTAGTAGAGATGGGGTTTCACCATGTTGGTCAGGCTGGTCTTGAACTCCTGACCTCAGGTGATGCGCCTGCCTTGGCATCCCACAGTGCTGGGATTACAGGCGTGAGCCCCTGCGCCCAGCCCTGAGCTCAGTTTTTTTTTTTTTTTTTTTGTTACCCACACTCGCGCGGTAAGCAGCCCCGGATGGAGTGCAGTGGCCGGATCTCAGCTCACTGCAAGCTCCGCCCCCCGAGTTTACGCCATTCTCCTGCCTCAGCCTCCCGAGTAGCTGGGACTACAGGCGCCCGCCACCTCGCCCGGCTAGTTTTTTGTATTTTTTAGTAGAGACGGGGTTTCACCGTGTTCGCCAGGATGGTCTCGATCTCCTGACCTCGTGATCCGCCCGTCTCGGCCTCCCAAAGTGCTGGGATTACAGGCTTGAGCCACCGCGCCCGGCCTGAGCTCAGCTTTTTAAGGTGGATTTGGTATACTGGCTCTGTATTACTTAAGAGACCACAAGCCAATGAAACAAAGAAACAAACAAAAGGACAAAAAAAAAAAAAAAAGAAAGAAAACAAAGAAACCCCCAAAATCTCAGTGGCCTAACACAAGAATAATTTCTTTTTTTTGAGACGGAGTCTCGCTTCTGTCGCCAAGGCTGGAGTGCAGTGGCCAGATCTCAGCTCACTGCAAGCTCCACCTCCTGGGTTTACTTACCTCCCTGCCTCAGCCTCCCCGAAAGAAGGCTGGGGACTACAGGCTCAGCCCACCTCACCCGGCTAAGTTTTGTATTTTAGTAGAGACGGGTTTCACTGTCAGCCAGGGATGGTCTCGGACTCCTGACCTGATCCTACCTCGGCCTCCCAAAGTGCTGGGATTACAGGCTTGAGCCACCGCGCCCGGCCAAGAATAATTTCTTTTGTGTTCATGTAAAGTCCAAAATTGGTATTCTTGATAGGCAGGTGGCTCTCTTCCAATACCTGATCCAGGGACCCAGGCTTCTGCTAGCTCGTGGCTCCGCTTTCTCCATCAAGATGAGTAAAATGCAGGAGCATGGAGGTCAGCCCAAGAGGTGGTCACTAGCAAGGTCACTAGCAAGGCCACTAGCAAGGGGTGGGGCGGGGTCCTTGCCTCTCCTTGCATTCCTTTGGTCAAAATCCAGTCACATGCCCACCCTTAACAGCAAGGGATGCTGGGAAATGTAATCCAACCACATGCCAAGGAGGAGGCCAGGAACAACTTTTGGCCAACTCTTAAACTCCTCGCAGGCCCTGAGTGATCTGGGTCTGAGCTCACGCCAACTTCCTCATTCACTACGCTGTAGGTACATTGACTCCTATAGTTACCCCAAATGAAAACCTCTTCCCTACCTCAGCTTTTGCCCTGGCTGCTCCTTCTGCCTAAAATGCCCTTCTCCTCTGTCCACCTGGCTGGTTCCTTCACATCTTTCAGGTCTCAGTGTGGGGATCCTCTTCTAAGGAGCCTCTTATGACTGTGCCATCAAAAAAAGACCCCTCCAATCCAGGACCAGTGACTCATGCCTGTAATCCCAGCACTTTGGGAGGCTGAGGCAGGCAGGTCACCTGAGGTCAAGAGTTCGAGACCTGCCTGACCAACATGGAGAACACGGTGGGGCATGTCCATAATCCTAGCTACTTGGGAGACTGAGGCAGGACAATGGCTTGAACCTAGGAGGCGGAGGTTGCAGTGAGTCCATATCACACCATTGCACTCCAGCCTGGGCAACAAGAGTGAGACTGCATCTCAGAAAAAGTAAATAAATAAAAATAAATAGCAAAAATGAAGAAAAATAAACCCCTCCCACTAGTCTCTAATGCAGATTAGAATTTGTTTTCCTCTTGGCACTCAACAATTTATAATGATTATATCTGGTTTACCTATTTAGCATCTGTCTCCTTTGCTAGACTAGAAGCTCCATGAGGGCAGGAACCGATCTCCCTTGTTCACAGTTGCACCTCCAGTTCCCAGCTCAGGGCCTGGCTCAGAGTAGAACTTAACAATTATTAAGAGCACCTGGAGTGTAGTTGAATAATTAGATAAAGGAACCCAACTTACAAAACATCCTGATGCCATGTTTCTATAGGTCTGGCACATACAAATTATATTTGTTGTCCAAATATTAATTAATGAAGTCTTTGCAGTTTCCCCGAGGAGTTGGCTGAGGGTGCTTTTATGTCGATGATACAAGACACAAATAGAGCGAAATGATTTATTCTGGGTCACTGGTGACTCAGTGTCTGGGAATAGAAACATACTTTGAAACCTTTGCTCTAATTAGTCAAGGTAATTATTAGGCACAATAATTAAGCATGAATGACCTCAGCCAGGCTGTTTTGTAACCTCTGGAATTTAAGACCTGTACTAATTTTGCTTTAATGACAGTATTTGTTGTGGCTTGCCACAAACCCTTTTTGCTTTTCCTGAGAAATCAAACATATTTATCTCAAAATATGGTATTTTCAATAATGAATGCTTTTATTGACTCACTGTCACATTCTGGAGTCATTCCTTACATTCCCTCTAATATAATTTTTGTTTTTGTGGGATTCTTCTTTTGTGTTTTAGTTTTTGGTTATTTTTACAGGTCAATTCTAGTCCCATCAGAAATTCCTCCCCGCCGGCCCATTATATTATTGAATCAATATTTATTGTGGACCAGCTGTGGTGGCTCATGACTATAATCCCAAAACTTTGGGAGGCATAGGTGGGAGGACCACTTGAGGCCAGGAGTTTGAGACCAGCATGGGCAACACAGCAAGACCACATCTCTACAAAAAATAGAAAATTAACCAGGCATGTTGGTATGTGCCTGTGCCTGAGGTAGGAGGATCACTTCAGTCCAAGGATTTGAGGCTGCAGTGAGCTATGATTATGCCACTGCACTCCAGCTGGGGCAACACAGCAAGGTCCTGTCTTAAAAACAAACAAACTTTCCACCCTCTACTGTAAGCAGGGTTCTCTGCACCAAGGTAGTGACAGTAAGGAACAAGACACAGTTCCCACCTTGAGAAACTTCTCTAGGCTGGGTGTGGTGGCTCACGTCTATAATCCCAGCACTTTGGGAGGCCGAGGTGAGAGGATCACTTGAGGTCAGGAGTTCAAGACCAGCCTGGGTGATATAGTGAAACCTTGTTTCCACTAAAAATTCAAAAATTAGCCAGATGTGGTGGCGGGTGCCTGTAGTCCAAGCTACTCAGGAGGCTGAGGCAAGAGAATCACTTGAACCTGGGAGGCGGGAGGTGGAGGTTGCAGTGAGTGGAGATCGTGCCACTGCACTCCAGCCTGGGCAACAGAGCAAGACTCCATCTCAAAAAAAAAAAAAAAAGAGAAAAGACTTATCTGTGTGTGTAATTGGTAGTATGAGGAGGGTTTGTAACACTTTATTAATTCCCTTAGCATACTGTTTGCTATGACCTCACTCAGCCAACATCTCCTGAGGTCTTACACCATGCAAGGCTTGGCAATGTATGAGTTTCCTCCTTTAATCTTCAAAGCTGACCTAGAGGAATGTGCTATTATTAGTACTATTATTCTTATCCCCAGTTTGCAGATGAGAAAACTGTTGCATGGGGCTTTAAGTAACCTGCGCTCAAATCACACAGCTGGTAGTTAGGTGATGCTGGCAGAATCTGAACCCAGGGAGTTGATATCTGAGCCTGTGCTCTTACCTCCATCCTACTCAGCTCATGATAATAGAATTTGTGATTGTCTAAAAAGGACCTTAACTTCTCTAATATTGCACATTGCCCCTATATATTCATGCAACAAGCATTTGCTGATGGTTTGAGACCCTGGGGCCAAATCCTGGCTTGGTCAGCAATTAGGGTTGCTGATTTCCATAACAAAAATACAGGTCAGGGCTGGGGGCGATGGCTCACACCGGTAATCCCTGCACTTTGGGAGGCTGAGGTGGGCAGATCATCTGAGGTCGGGAATTCGAGACCAGACTGGCCAACATGGTGAAACCCCGTCTCTACTAAAAAAACCAAAATTAGACAGGCGTGGTGGCAGGTGCCTGTAGTCCCAGCTAGTGGGGAGGCTGAGACAGGAGAATCGCTTGAACCCGGGGCACGGAAATTGTAGTGAGCTGAGATTGAACCACCGTACTCCAGCCTGGGTGAGAGAGCAAGACTCCGTCTCAAAAAAAAAAAAAAAAAATCCCAAAAAACAAAAAAACAGGTTATCCAGTTAAATATGAATTTCAGATAAACAGCAATTTTTTTTTAGTGTAAGTATGTTCCATGCCGTCTTTTATTTTATTTTATCTGGCAACCCTGCGGAGAATTGCTGGGTGGCCTTGGGTACGTCTCTCAAATTCTCTGGTCTCAGATTCCTTGTATTCCAAATGAAGGGAACAGTCCTCACACTCACAGACTTGCTTTGAGAAGTAAATAAGAAAGCTGCCGGGCGCAGTGGCTCACACCTCTAATCCCTACACTTTGGGAGGCCAAGTTGGGTGGACCACTTGAGGTCAGGAGTTGAAGACCAGCCTGGGCATCATGGTGTAACCCCATCTCTACAAAAATACAAAAATTAGCTGGGTGTGGTGGTGCACTCCTGTAGTCCTAACTACTCGGGAGGGGGAGGCAGGAGAATCTCTTGAACCTGGGGAGGTGGAGGTTGCAGTGAGCAGAGATTGTGCCATTGTACTCGAGCCTGGGGCGACAGAGTGAGACTCTGCCTCAAAAAAGAAGAGAATGCTTATAAAGCACTTGGAATGCTGCAGTGCCTCCTAGCCGGTCTTTTTACAGACAGCCCCCTCCAAATTGTGCTCTGTGCATTAGCAGCTAGGCTAGAGGAGACTTTTATCTTTTTTTTTTTTTTTTTTTTTTTTCCAGATGGGTCTGCGCTCTGTAAGCCCAGGCTGGGTGCAGTGGCCCGGATCTGCGGCTCACTGCAAGCTCACGCCTCCCGGGTTCACGCCATTCTCCTGCCTCAGCCTCCCGAGTAGCTGGGACTGGGCATGCTCACCTCGCCCGACTGGTTTTTGTATTTTTTAGTAGAGACAGGGTTTCACCGTGTGTCAGCCAGGGTGGTCTCGATCTCTGACCTCGTGATCACGCCCATCTAGGCCCCTCCCAAAGTGCTGGGATTACAGGCAGGCCACAGCCCGGCCGAGACTTTTATCTTAAATTAAAAGTGAGAGGGTCTCAATCTGTTGCCCAGACTGGAGTGCAGTGGCATGATCATAGCTCACAGCAGCCTCAAACTCCTGGGCTCAAGCAATCCTTCTGCCTCAGCCTCCTGAGAAACTGGGACTACAGGCATGCACCACACTTGGCTAATTTTTTTTTTTCCTTAAAGAGAGGGTCTCGCTACATTGCCCAGGCTGGTCTTAAACTCCTGGCCTCAAGGGATCCTCCCATCTTGACCTCCCAGAGAGGACTTTTAAAGTCAGGCCACTGCCTATCGAAAACTCTTAAATGTTCCCATGGCCAGCTGAGCATGGTGGCTCAAGCCTGTAATCTTGGCACTTTGGGAGGCCAAGGTGGCTGGATCATTTGAGGTCAGGAGTTTGAGACCAGCCTGGCTAACATAGTGAAACCCTGTCTACTAAAAATACAAAAAATAGCCAGGCATTGTGGCGTGTACTTGTAATCTCAGCTACTTGGAAGGCTGAGGAAGGAGAATCGCTTGAACCCAGGAAATGGAGGCTGCAGTGAGCCGAGATCATGCCACTGTAGTCTAGCCTGGGTGACACAGCCAGATTCTGTCTCAAAAAAAAAAAAACAAAAAAAACATTCCCATGGCATCTAGACTAAAGCCCAAAGGGGTACAGGCAAAGCACTTGAAGTGAAGGAGGAGAGAAGATGGTTGGGGATTTGAAACGAGATGCTGAAATAATCTAGAAGAATACAGCCAAGCATAATCAAAGCCATCCTTCTCTTCTGGCCACTTCTGTCCCTCTCCACATGGCCACCCTAGTTCAGACCTCACTTGCTCCTGCAGCCCCAATACCCTTCTCACTGGTCTCTCTCTTCTATGTGCAAAGTAACAACCAAGTTTTTTTTCATTATAGAAAATTTCAAAAGATATATAAAAGTAGAGTGACTAGAATAATGAACCCAGCTTCAACCAGCTCATCAGCTCATGGCCAATCCAGTTTCAGTCACTCCTCAACTCATTGGAATTTTAAATTTTTCCTCTAGGGATTTCTTTTCTTTTTTCTTTCTTTTCTTTTCTTTTCTTTTCTTTTTTTTTTTTGAGACAGAGTTTCGCTCTTGTTGCCCTTGCTGGAGTGCAATGGCGCAATCTCGGCTCACTGCAACCTCTGCCTCCCAGGTTCAAGTGTTTCTTCTGCCTCAGCCTCCTGAGTAGCTAGCTGTAGCTGGGATAGTAGTACCAGGCATGCACCACCACGCCTGGCTAATTTTTTGTATTTTTAATAGAAGTGGGGTTTCACCATGTTAGCCAGGCTGGTCTCAAACTCCTGATCTCAGGTGATCTGCCACCTCGGCCTCCCAAAGTGCTGGGATTACAGGTGTGAGCCACTGCACCCGGCCGGATCTTTTTCTTTTATGTTGAAAAATTTCAGTCTCAGGGACAGGATAATATTACTTTTCTTTTCTTTTTTTTGAGACAGAGTCTTGCTCTGTTGCCCAGGATGGAGTGAAGTGGTGCAATCTTGACTCACTGCAACCTCCTCCTCCTGGGTTCAAGTGATTCTCCTGCCTCAGCCACTGAGAAGCTGGGATTACAGGCGCACACCACCACGCCCAGCTGATTTTTGTGTTTTTAGTGGAGACAGGATTTTGCCGTGTTGGCCAGGTTTGTCTTGAACTCCTGGCCTCAAGTGATTCGCCTGCCTCGGCCTCCCAAGGTGCTGGGATTATAGGCGTGAGCCACCACGCCTGGCCCTAACTTTTTGTCAGTTCTCCTGTAGTAGATCTCTTGTTTGTCGTGGCATAAACTTTATTCCAAGATTGCTTCAGGGATTTGCTTTGAATTCAGATACTCAAAACCAAGTTAAGAGAACTAGAAAAAAAGAAAAGATAGAAAACAAAGAAAAAAAAAAGATCCTCTTTTTGCAAATCTTGCAAATCATAAGCCTTGGCTTTCAAAATGATTCCTTCAGCGATTTGCTTTGAATTCAGAGTCTGATACTCAAAATCAAACATCGAGAAGAAGGAAGGGAGGAAGGAAGGAAGGAAGGAAGGAAGGAAGGAAGGAAGGAAGGAAGGAAGCCTCTTTTTACAAATGTTGCAAATCAAAAACCTTGGCTTTCAAAATTATTATTTCTGCCATGAATTTCAAAAGCTTTCTTGGGAACTCATAAAATAAAAAAATTTGGCCGGGCGCGGTGGCTCAAGCCTGTAATCCCAGCACTTTGGGAGGCCGAGACGGGCGGATCACGAGGTCAGGAGATCGAGACCATCCTGGTTAACACGGTGAAACCCCGTCTCTACTAAAAAATACAAAAAAAAAAACTAGCCGGGCGAGGTGGCGGGCGCCTGTAGTCCCAGCTACTCGGGAGACTGAGGCAGGAGAATGGCGTGAACCCGGGAGGCGGGGCTTGCAGTGAGCTGAGGTCCGGCCACTGCACTCCAGCCTGGGTGACAGAGCGAGACTCCGTCTCAAAAAAAAAAATAAAAAAAAAAAATAAAAAAAATAAAAATAAAAAAATTTGGCTCTTTCTTCTTTTCTTGGTTTGAGTCAAACCTTTCCAATTGGTTTATCCAGTATGATTCAGCCTCAGCCTTAATATATGATTTTTATGGGGAGAGGGAACACAGGGTTTTTCAGAAAAGGAAAATAAGCATACTATTGCTACATGTGCAAAAAAGTCACCCATTGCTGTTTTTATTATTGTTAAAGTAATTTTAGTGAACTTAAGCTATTTATCAGAATATCTATTGGCTGTGATGCTCACTATCCTGTTTTTTCCCTCTTCAACTGTAAGAGTTAACCTCTTCAACTATAATTTCTCATAATACAAAGTTTTGCATGGCTGGGCGTGGTGGCTCATGCCTGTAATCTTAGCACTTTGGGAGGCTGAGGTGGGCGGATTGTCTGAGCTCAGGGGTTTTAGACCAGCCTGGGCAACAGGGTGAAAGCCCTTCTCTACTAAAAAATACAAAAATTAGCCAAGTGTGGTGGCATCTGCCTGTAGTCCCAGCTATCTGAGAGGCTGAGGAATGAGGATGGCTTGAAATTGAGAAGTGGAGGTGGTAGTGAGCTGAGATCGGGCCACTGAACTCCAGCCTCGGTGACAGAACGAGACTCTGGCTCAAACAAACAAACAAACAAACAAAAAACAGTTTTGCAAGATGCTAACTCCCAAATTTGGGGTAGTTCTCTCTCTCTCTCTCTCTCTCTTTCTCCTTCCTTCCTTCCTTTCTTTTTTTTTTTTTTGTAAAGTTAGGGTCTCACTTTGTTGCCCAGGCTGGTCTTGTACTCCTGGCTTCAAGCAATCCTCCTGCCTTGACCTCCCAAAGTGCTGGGATTACAGATGGCATGTGTGAGCCCCCATACCCAGCTTGGGGTGGTTATTCTTCATTTAATATGTCACTCTCCCAGGTGTTTCTGCAAGAGCAGCGTCTCGGGTCTCTGCACTGTTGCACACTCACAAGCCAGTGTCTTAGATGTCACCTAAAGTTCCATGTCATTTGGAAGTCCGACACTCCTGTTTAGCCTTGCATCATCGGATCCCCTTAGTCATAAGCACTAGCATTAATGTTGGGGTTAGGCACCTGTTAAAGCAAAGTCAGATTTTTCTTCTCACGCAGACCCCCTGGGAAATCTCCCAATACTGTGTTTATCAAAACTAAAAGTCTCCTAGAATCAGGACTCATCCAGACAGCATGATTTAGGCCCAAACATAATATAGATATACTGAAGAGGAAGGAAGGATGGTTAGCGGTTAGAACCACTTACTGAGAATAGAATCGCTTGTGTTTATTCTCAGCTCAGCCAGCAGCTTCCCTGGTAACCCAAAATGCCACAGCTGGGCTCAGCTTCCTCATGGGCAGTTTTCCTGGTGATAAAATCAGAATAGCCTGTGTCCTTACAGCCAGAGGTAAGAGTGCTTGTGTGTGTTTTTTTTTAGGTGGCCCCAATTGTTACAGTCAGGTGTGCCTTGATTTTTTAAAAAAATTATTAATAATAAACTTTTTATTTTATTTTAGTTTATTTTTTGAGGCAGGGTCTTGCTTTGTCACCCAGGCTGGAGTGCAGTGGGATGAACATGGCTCACTGCAGCCATGACCTCCCAGGCTCAAGCCATCCTCCTACCTCAACCTCCTGAGTAGTTGGGACTACACGCGGATGCTATCAAGCCTGGTAAATTTTTGTATTTTTTGTAGAGACGGGGTTTCACCATGTTGCCCAGGCTGGTCTCGAACTCCTGACCTCAAGCGATCCTTTCACCTCAGCCTCTCAACTTGCTGGGATTACAGGCATGAGCCACCGCGCCTGGCCATTTTAATAATTTTTGCTTCATTTATCTATTTTATTTTTATTTTTATTTATTTATTTTATTTCTTTTCGAGACAGAGTTTCGCTCTTGTTGCCCAGGCTGGAGTGCAATGCCACGATCTCAGCTCACTGCAACCTCTGCCTCCCGGGTTCAAGTGATTCTCCTGCCTCAGCCTCCTGAGTAGCTGGGATTACAGGCATGTGCCACCACGCCCGGCTGATATTTGTATTTTTAGTAGACATGGAGTTTCTCCATGTTGGTCAGGCTGGTCTTGAACTCCCGACCTCAGGTGATCCGCCCGCCTCAGCCTCCCAAAGTGCTAGGATTACAGGCGTGAACCACCATGCCCAGCCAGCATAGATCTATTTAAAGGAAGATTAGTTTTAACCTATTTGACTTTAATTCATCCTTTAAATAAAGCCCTTTTATATTTTTTTCAGATAGAAGACATTTTATTACATTGAGAATATCATGCTGGCTGGGTGCTGTGGCTCATGCTTTGTAATCCCAGGCGAAGGCAGGCGGATCATTTGAGGTCAGAGTTTGAGAACAGCCTGGCCAGCATGGTGAAACCTCGTCTCTACTAAAAATACAAAAATTAACGAGGCGTGTTGGCCCACGCCTGCGATCCCAGCTACTCAGGAGGCGGAAGCAGGAGAATCGCTTGAACGCGGGAGGCAGAGGTTGCAGTGAGCCGAGATTGTGCCACTGCACCCCCCAGCCTGGGCAATGGAGTGAAACTCCATCTCAAAAAAAAAAAAAAAGAATATCATGCTGAAGCAATTTGCAGAGATTTTTTTAAACCCATATTTAACATCCAGTGTTAGTGAGGATGTAGATAAACAGACGTTTCATTGGCTGTCTGGGGTAAGGAAAGAGGGAAATGAGGAGAAATTTTGGCAATTCATATCCAAAGCCTTAAAATGTGCCATCTGAGGCTGGGCTCGATGGCTCACGCCTGTAATCCCAGCATTTTGGGAGGCCAAGGCGGGTGGATCACCTGAGGTCAGGAGTTTGAGACCAGTTTGGCCAACACAGTGAAACCTCCATCTCTACTAAAAATACAAAAAAAGTAGCTGGGCATGGTGGCACGCGCCTGTAATCCCAGCTACTCGGGAAGCTAAGGCAGGAGAATTCAGTGAACCCAAGGTGGAGGTTGCAGTGAGCCGAGATTTCGCCACTGTACTCCAGGCCAGGTGACAATGCGAGACTCCGTCTCAAAATAAAATAAAATAAAATGTGCTATCTGAATCCATCAATTCTACCTTTAGAAATTCATATGAGGAGGCCGGGCTTCGTGGCTCACACCTGTAATCCCAGCACTTTGGGAGGCCGAGGCGGGTGGATCACCTGAGGTCAGGAGTTCGAGACCAGCCTGACCAACATGGAGAAACCTCGTCTCTACCAAAAATACAAAATTAGCCGGCTGTAGTGACCCATGCCTGTAATCCCAGCTACTCTGGAGGCTGAGGCAGGATTATCACTTGAATCTGGGAGGCAGAGGTTTTGGTGAGCTGAGATCACACCATTGCACTCCAGCCTGGGCAACAAGAGCAAAACACCGTCTCAGAAAAAAAGAAAAAAGAAAGAAAGAAAAAGAAATTTATGTGAGGAAAACAAATGTGCATGCAAAGATTTGGCTAAAAAAACCTTCACAATAATATGATTTGTAAGCCTGGCCAACATAGCGAGACCATGTTTCTGCGAAAAAAAAAAAAATTAGCTGGGTGTGGTGATGCACACCTGTAGTCCCAGCTACTCAGGAGACTGAGGAGGGAGAATTCCTTGATCCCAGGAGTTCCAGGCTGCAGTGAGCCATGATCACACCCTGCACTCCACCCTGAGTGACAGAGAGATCCTGTATGAAAAATAAATAAAGGCGGGTGAGGTGGCTCACACCTGTAATCCCAGCACTTTCGGAGGCTGAGGTGGACAGATCGCTTGAGTTCACAAGTTCAAGACCAGCCTGGGCAGAATGGCAAAACCACATTGCTACAAAAGTTTTTTAAAACATTAGCCAGGTATGGTGGTGCGCCTGTAGTCCCAGCTACTCAGGAGGCTGAGGTGGGAGGATCGTTTGAGCCTGGGAGGCAGAGGTTGCAGTGAACTGAGATTGCACTACTGCACTTCAGCCTAGGCAATAAAACCAGACCTTGTCTCAAAAAATAAAATAAAAATAAGTAAATAAAATAAATACATAATATTATTTGTGGGAACCAAGGGATGAAAACAGCCTAAGTGCTCCCAAAGAGAACATTAGTTTTAATATTGATGACACAACTCCACAATCCAATTCCAAACAACTACTGTGGATGTGAAGACATTGGCCGTGAAGTGCAGTGGCTCACGCCTGTGATCCCAGCCCTTTGGGAGGCCAAGGAGCGTATATCATTTGAGGTCAGGAGTTTGAGACCAGCCTGGCCAACATGGTGAAACCCCATCTCTACTAAAAATTCAAAAGTTAGCTGGGCATGGTGGTGCGTGCTTGTAGTCTCAGCTACCTGGGAGGCTAAGGCAGGAGAATCACTTAAGCCTGGGAGGTGGAGGTTCCAACGAACTGAGATTGTGCCATGCACTCCAGCCTGGATGACACAGCAGGCCTCTGTTCAAAAAAAAAAAAAAAAAAGGATGTGAAGACATAAAAAGATGGTCACAGTTTATTAAGTAAAAAAAACACAACGCCGGCCAGGCGTGGTGGCTCATGCCTGTAATCCCAGCATTTTGGGAGGCTGAGGCAGGTGGATCACTTGAGGTCAGGAGTTCGAGACCAGTCTGACCAACATGGAGATACCCCCATCTCTATTAAAAATACAAAATTAGCCAGGCGTAGCAACGCATGCCTGTAATCCCAGCTACTTGGTAGGCTGAGGCAGGAGAATCACTTGAACCCAGGAGGCAGGGGTTGGGGTGAGCCGAGATCCCGCCATTGCACTCCAGCCTGGGCAACAAGAGCGAAACTCTGTCTCACAAAAAAAGAAACAAACAAACAAGCAAACAAAAAACAAGTGTGGTGGCTCATACCTAGAATCCCAGCACTCTGGGAGGCTGAGGCAGGATGATCACTTGAGGCCAGGTGTCTGAGACCAACCTGGCCAATATAGCAAGATCCTGTCTCTACCAAAAAAAAAAAAAAAAAAAAAACGCAAATTAGTGGGATATGGTGGCTCATGCCTATAATCCCAGCTACTTTGAAGGCTGAAGTGAGAAGATCACTTAAGTCAGGAGTACAAGATTGCAGTAAGCTGTTATTGTGCCACTTTATGCCAGCCTGGACAACAGAGCAAGACCCTGCCTCTAAAGATATAATTTTTAAGAAAGAAAAAATTAAGAATAGTATGTATAGAAAAATTCTAATTTTATAAAACACGTATGCATAGAAAATGTAATGGAAAGATATATATCAAAATATTACATTACACTTGTTTTTGGGTGGTGGGTCACTAGTTTGATTGGTTGTGTCTTCTCATTTATCTGCACTTTTATAGTTTTATTTATTTATTTATTTATTTATTTATTTATTTATTTATTCATTTTGAGATGGAGTTTTGCTCTTGCTGCCCAGGCTGTAATGCAATGATATGATCTTAGCTCACTGCAACCTCCACCTCCCAGGTTCAAGTGATTCTCCTGCCTCAGCCTCCTGAGTAGCTAGGACTACAGGCACATGCCACCACGCCCAGCTAATTTTTGTATTTTTAGTAGAGATGGGGTTTCACCATGTTGGCCAGGCTGGTCTCAAACTCCTGACCTCAGGCGATCCACCTGCCTCGGCCTCCCAAAGTGCTGGGATTGCAGGCTTGAGCCACTATGCCTGACTAAAATATATTTTTGAACAATGAGTTTCATGAGTTTCTGGGTTGGTGAACACATAGGGTGCTGGGAGAGCAACACACCTGGAGGAGTCATGGAAGCTCCAAGCCCCCTCTCCCCCATCTTTACCAGTAATATTAAGTGCAGCATTTTCCTGAGTTCTATGAGCTGTTCTAGCAAATTACTGAAACTAATGAGGGGTTTGTGGGAACTCCCAATTTATGTCTGGTCAGTCAGAAGTATTGATGTCCCAGACTTGGGATTGGCACCTGAAGTGGGGCAGCCTTATGGGACGGAGCCCTTCATCTGTGGGGTTTGATGCCAACCCTGGGCAGCATCAGAATTGCATTACGTTGCATTGTTGGACACCCAGTTGCTGTCTGGAGAACTGGAGAATTGGTTGTTGATGTGGAAAAAGCCCATCAGTTTGGTTAGAAACCTCTTTGTGCCTTAACTCTATCTATCTATCTATCTATCTATCTATCTATCTATCTATCTATCTATCTATCTATCTATGTTACATAATGTTTTGGGTTCTTTTTTTGAGATGGAGTCTCACTCTGTCACCCAGGCTGGAATGCAGTGGCGTGATCTCGGCTCACTGCAACCTCTGCCTCCCGGGTTCAAGCGATTCTCCTGCCCCAGCCTCCCAAGGAGCTGGGACTACAGGCGCCCGCCACCACGCCCGGCTAATTGTTATATTTTTAGTAGAGACGGGGTTTCACCATGTTGGCCAGGCTGGTCTGGAACTCCTGACCTCAAGTGATCCGCCCTCCTTGGCCTCCCAAAGTGCTGAGATTACAGACCTGAGCCCGAGTGAACTTTCTTGATTGTCAGCCTCACGTCTCCACATTGGGAGGAGCTATAGCTTGTGACCATCACATGTGCTGGCGTGATTACTTACTGTGTCTGTGCCACGGAGACCCCTCCTCTCTGTAGAATGACACACCATCTCCCCTCTCCGTCACCCCATAAAACCCTTCTGTCACTTTCTCTCAGAGAGACACTGCTTTGGAGAATACTCCCAGTTGTCCTCCTTACTTCTGCCATGTAATAAAACTATTGGTGACCGGGCACGGTGGCTCACGCCTGTAATCCCAACACTTTGGGAGGCCGAGGCAGGTGGATACCAGGTCAGGAGATCGAGACCATCCTGGCTAACACGGTGGCACTCCATCTCTACTAAAAATACAAAAAAAAAAAAAAAAAAAAAGTGCCAGGCGCAGTGGCTTACGCCTGTAATCCCAGCACTTTGGGAGGCTGAGGTGAGTGGATCACGAGGTCAGGAGATCAAGACCATCCTGGCTAACATGGTAAAACCCCGTCTCTACTAAAAAAATACAAAAAAATTTAGCCAGGCATGGTGGCAGGTGCCTGTAGTCCCAGGTACTCAGGAGACTGAGGCAGGAGAATGCTGTGAACCCGGGAGGCAGAGCTTGCAGTGAGCCAAGATCGCGCCACTGCACTCCAGCCTGAGAGACAGAGCAAGACTCCTTCTCAAACAAAACAAAACTAAAACTAAAGCTATTGGCCTGGCGCGGTGGTTCACGCCTGTAATCTAGCACTCTGGGAGGCCGAAGTGGGTGGATCACTTGATGTCAGGAGTTCAAGACCAGCCTGGCCAACGTGGCGAAACCCTATCTCTGCTAAAAATACAAAAGTTAGCTGGGTGTGGTGGCACACGCCTGTAATCCCAGCTCCTCGGTAGGCTGAGGCAGGAGGGTCACTTGAATCCAGGAGGCAGAAGTTGCAGTGAGCCAAGATCGTGCCATTGCACTCCAGCTGAGAGACAGAGCAAGACTCCTCTCAAAAATAAAAAATGAAAAATAAATTAGCTGGGCTTGGTGGCACATGCCTGTAGTCTTGGCTACTCTGGAGGCTGAGGTAGGAGGATTGCTTGAGCCCAGGAGTTCAAGACCAGCCTGGACAACATGGTGAGACCTTATTTCTATTAATTAAAACAACAACAACAACAACGACGACAACAACAAAAACCCTACATTCTCATGGAGTGTCGTTTATCACTCACTTAGGCGAATGAACCCTGTTTTTTTCAGGTAACAAACATAACATGTGGAATTGTGTGTGTGAGTATCAGCCGGGGCCTTTCTGTTAAAATGTTGTAATTAATTTTGAAGCAGTCAGGCTTCCCGGCTTTTTTTTTTTTTTGAGACAGAGTCTTGCTCTGTCACCCAGGCTGGAGTGCAGTGGCACGATCTCGGCTCACTACAACCTCTGCCTCCTGGGTTCAAGCGATTCTCCTGCGTCAGCCTCCAGAATAGCTGGGATTACAGGCATGTGTCACCATTCCTGGCTGATTTTTGTATTATTAGTAGAGAAGGGGTTTCACCATGTTGGCCAGGCTGGTCTCAAACTCCCAGCTACTCTACAGGTGCCCATTACAGGAGTCCGTTCTCAGGTGATCCACCCACCTCGGCCTCCCAAAGTGGGAGGCTCCCCAGCTTAAACAGCAGGTAAGGATACTTACCTCTGAATACTAGTGTCTGCATTCAATCTCCTCCTTGCCATATGTAATTGATATTCACACTGCCCAATATCCAGTTCTCCCTTCCTTTTTCAGTGTATGGAAATACCTTCCCAATGATTTTGAGTTAGGCTGGGCTACGTGACTAGTTCTGGCCAATAGAATATGAATCATAAGTGATGTGTCACTTCCTTTCTGAGGCCCCTGCAAGATTCTCCAGGCTTCATCTTGCTCATCATAGAGGAGGCCTTGTATTGAGAGCATGGAGTCACAAGATAGAAGCTGCCTGGATCTCTGAGTCACCACATGTCATCACGTGGAGAGCAGAAGCCCTGGAGAGTGGTCTGGACCCACAGCCTGCTTTGCCTGAACATGAAATAAATTTTTGTGGTGCTTAGCCTATTAAATGTGCGTGTGTGTGTGTGTATGTACTTTTTTTTTTTTTTGAGACAGAGTGTCGCTCTCTATCCCAGGCTGGAGTGCAGTGGTGCGATCTCGGCTCACTGCAAGCTCCGCCTCCCGGGTTTACGCCATTCTCCTTCCTCAGCCTCCTGAGTAGCTGGGACTACAGGCGCCCGCCACCGCGCCCGGCTAATTTTTTGTATTTTTAGTAGAGATGGAGTTTCACCATGTTAGCCAGGATGGTCTCGATCTCCTGACCTCGTGATCAGCCCACCTCAGCCTCCCAAAGTGCTGGGATTATAGGCGTGAGCCACCGTGCCCGGCCTACTTTTTTTTTTTTTTTTTTTCCGACAGAGTCTTGCTATGTTGCCCAGGCTGGTCTCAAACTTCTGGCCTCAAGTGATCCTCCTGCCTCACTTTCCCAAGTAGCTGGGACTACAGGCATTGACCACTGTGTTGCCAATTGTACATAATTTTATTGTTTTCATTTGTTCATTTATAGCAGCATAGCCTGTCCTGAGCAGTACAACACAGCGATGAATATTTCTAGAAGATAATCCAGACTGTTTGGGGAACTGGGCACACCCCTGGCATCTTTCATCTCACCACACTTTTATGCTTCTCCTGTTCTCTTCCAACAAGCTGTTGCTTTAGCTACTGGAGAAACCACAAAAACACACACTGCCAACTACATCAGCACTATCAGCTCTTATGACCACAGGGATAGGAGCAATGATGCTTTATTATTATTATTATTATTTTATTTATTTATTTTTTGAGACGGAGTCTCGCTCTGTTGCCCAGGCTGGAGTGCAGTGGCTGGATCTCAGCTCACTGCAAGCTCCGCCTCCCAGGTTTACGCCATTCTCCTGCCTCAGCCTCCCTAGTAGCTGGGACTACAGGCGCCCGCCACCTCGCCCGGTTAGTTTTTTGGTGTATTTTTTAGTAGAGACAGGGTTTCACCGTGTTAGCCAGGACGGTCTTGATCTCCTGACCTTGTGATCCGCCCGTCTCGGCCTCCCAAAGTGCTGGGATTACAGGCTTGAGCCACCGCGCCTGGCCTTTTTTTTTTTTAAAAAAGAGTCTTACTCTGTTGCCCA
Organism: Papio anubis; assembly: GCF_008728515.1. NCBI lineage: Eukaryota > Metazoa > Chordata > Mammalia > Primates > Cercopithecidae > Papio > Papio anubis. The sequence continues at coordinate 64,194,288 of NC_044993.1, forward strand.
GGCTGGATTGCAATGATGTGATGTTGGCTCACTGCAACCTCCGCCTCCCGGGTTCAAATAATTTTCCTGCCCCAGCCTCCCAAGTAGCTGGGATTACAGGTGCCCACCACCACACCCTGCTAATTTGTTATTATTATTTTTTTTGAGACAGAGTTTCACTCTTGTTGCCCAGGCTGGAGTGCAATGGCACGATCTAAGCTCACCGCAACCTCTGCCTCCCAGGTTCAAGCCATTCTCCTGCCTCAGCCTCCCGAGTAGCTGGGATTACAGGCGTGCGCCACCATGCCTGGCTAATTTTGTATTTTTAGTAGAGATGGGGTTTCTCCATGTTAGTCAGGCTGCTCTCGAACGCCTTACCTCAGGTGATCCGCCCACCTCAGCCTCCCAAAGTGCTGGGATTACAGGCATGAGCCACTGTGCCCAGCTGCCCGGCTAGTTTTTAAAATATCTTTAGTAGAGACGGGGTTTTACTATGTTCTTCAGCCCAGTTTCAAACTCCTGAAATCAAGTGATCTGGCCACCTCAGCCTCCCAAAGTGCTAGGATTACAGGTGTGAGGCACAGCTCCTGGTCGATGCTATTTTTTATTTTTATTTTTATTTTTTTAGAGGGAGTCTTGCTCTGTTGTCCAGGCTGGAGTGCAGTGGTACAATCTTGGCGCACTGCAACATCTGCCTCCCGGGTTCAAGCAATTCTCCTGTCTCTGCCTCCCAAGTAGCTGGGATTACAGGAGCCCGCCACTACGCGCGACTGATTTTTGTATTTTTAGTAGAGACGGACTTTCACCATGTTGGTCAGTCTGTTCTCAAACTCCTGGCCTCAGGTGATCCGCCACCTTGGCCTCCTAAAGTGCTGGGATTACAGGCTTAAGCCACCGTTCCTGGCCGATGGTATTTTTTTTTTTAAGGAGGAAAGAAAATGTCCTTGTGAAGTGGTTCTGACCTGCCAGGCCACTATTAATGTGCCCTAATTTGGGCAGAGCGGGAGAACACTGCGTGTGTCCGCTTTCATACTTCTGCATGTTCCCATTTGTTACTTGAGGTGGGCAGCCTCTAAGAGAGCTCCCAAATATCCAATGCCTCTTGGAATTCATTCTGTTGTATCACACCCAGCCCTCGAGTGTGCATTGGATTGACTGACTTTTCTCAAATGAATAGGACACAGCAGAAGTGATGGATGTCACCTCTGAGAGTGGATTATGAACAATGGTGGTTTCCGTCTCTCAGAGGCTCTCTTTTACACACTCCCTCTGCCCTGAGGAGCCAGCTGCCAGGTTGTGAGCTGCCCTACGGAGGGCTAATTAACACGGCCATCACCCAACTTGTTTCTTTGTCACCCCAAGGGGATTCAAATGGAATTGAATCCCTCTTTCACTTCCCCCTGGCCCTTCCACACATCCCCAGGCAAATGGTTTGATCTGTTTTTTTTTTTTTTTTTTTTTTTTTTTTTTTTTTTTTGAGGCGGAGTCTCGCTCTGTCGCCCAGGCTGGAGTGCAGTGGCCAGATCTCAGCTCACTGCAAGCTCCGCCTCCTGGGTTTACGCCATTCTCCTGCCTCAGCCTCCCGAGTAGTGATCTGTTTTTTTCTGTGACTATAGACTGATTAGTTTGCATTTTCTATAATTTTATGTGAAGGGAATGAATTATAATTCATGTATTCTTTTGTGTCTGGCTTCTTTCACCCAGCATAATTATTTGAGTTTCATCTCTCTCTCTCTCTAGATAGATAGATAGATAGATAGATAGATAGATAGATAGAATTTTTTTTTTTTAGATGAAGTCTCTCTCTGTGTGCCCTGTGGCCCAGGCGGCAGTGCAGTGACACAATCTCGGCTCTCTGTAACTTCTGCCTCCCAGTTTCAAGCGATTCTCCTGCCTCAGCCTCCTGAGTAGCTGGGATTACAGGTGCCCACCACCACACCTGGGTAATTTTTGTATTTTTTTGTTTTTTGTTTGTTTGTTTGTTTGTTTTTTGAGATTGAGTCTCACTCTGTTGGCAGGCTGGAGTGCAGTGGTACAATGTTGGCTCACTGCAACCTCTGCCCGCGGGTTCAAGTGATTCTCCTGCCTCAGCCTCCCGAGTAGCTGGGACCACAGGTGCCCACCACCACGCCCAGCTAATTTTTTGCATTTTTAGTAGAGACGGGGTTTCACCATATTGGCCAGGATGGTCTCGATCTCTTGACCTCATGATCCACCCGCCTCAGCCTCCCAAAGTGCTTGGATTACAGGCGTGAGCCACCGTGCCCCGCCAATTTTTGCATTTTTAGTAGAGATGGGGTTTCACCATATTGGCCAGGCTGGTCTCAAACTCCTGGCCTCAGGTGATCCACCTGCCTTGGCCTCCCAAAGTGCTGGGATTACAGGTGTGAGCCACTGCACCCGGCCTCATCTATGTTGTATTGTGTACTTATAGTTCATTCCTTTTGATGGCTGAGCAGTAAGTTGTCCACTGTATGATCGCATCACAGCCTGTTTATCTGTTCATCTGGACATTCGGGTCATTTCCAGTTTTTGGCGATTATGCACAGGCTGATATGAATGTTCAGGTACAAATACGGACATAGGCGTTCTTTGGTAAATATCCAGGAATGGAATGGCTGGACCATATGGTAAGTATATGTTGAATTTTTAACTAACTCTTGAATAATGTTTTTTTTTCTTTTTTTGAGACAGAGTCTCACTCTGTTACCCAGGCTGGAGTTCAGTGGCGCAATCTCGACTGGGTTACAAGCAATTCTCCTGCCTCAAGCCTCCGGAGTAGCTGGAACTACAGGTGCCCACCACCACGACTGGCCAATTTTTTTTGTATTTTTAGTAGAGATGGGGTTTCGCCATGTTGGCCAGGTTAGTCTTGAACTCCTGACCTCAGGTGATCTGCCTGCCTCTGTCTCCCAAAGCGCTAGGATTATAGGCATGAGCCACCGTGCCCGGCCAACTCAAATTATTTTTGAAAGTGATTATACCATTGTACATTCTCACCTGCACCCTATAAGATGGCGAGCAATGCTGGCGTCACCCACTGGATGCCAGAGATCACACCACCATGACAACCCCACACCCACTGTTTATAAACGTCAGCTTGAATGGGACAGTGATGCCACAACGGAGAACCACTAGACCAGTGTTCCTTTTGTTTCTACAGTAGGCAAGGACAAACCCCATTTAGGAACCATGGGAGATGTAGGGAAGGAAAGAGCTTTCCTCACCCATTGCTAGGTCCATGGCTGAGTCCCCACAATGAAAGACAGATTAACACATGCATTTAATGTAAGATTAATGTGTGTGAGAACCTTCAGAAATGAAGATCCAGAAACAGGAAAACCTGTGTGTGTGTGTGTGTGTGTGTGTGTGTGTGTTTTAAGACAGTCTCATTTTGTCCCCCAGGCTGGAGCGCAATGGTGCAATCTTGGCTGACTGTAACCTCCGCCTCCCAGGCTCAAGCAATCCTCTCACATCAGCCTCCCAAGTAGCTGGGACCACAGGTGTGTGCCATCATGCCTGGCTAATTTTTGTACTTTTTTTTTATTTCTCGAGACAGAATCTCACTCTGTCACCCAGACTGGAGTGCAATGGCGCGGTCTCGGCTCACTACAACCTCTGTCTCCTGGGTTCAAGCAATTATCCTGCCTCAGCCTCCCTAGTAGCTAGGATTACATGTGCATGCCACTATGCCTGGCTAATTTTTGTATTTTTAGTAGAGACAGGATTTTGCCATGTTGTCCAGGTTAGTGTCAAAGTCCTGACCTCCAGTGATCTGCCCGCCTCGACCTCCCAAACTGCCAGGATTACAGGCATGAGCCACCATGCCTGGCCAATTTTTGTACTTTTTGTAGAGACGAAGTTTTACCATGTTGGCCAGGCTGGTCTCGAGCTCTTGACTCAAGAGATCTACCCAGCTTGCCTTCCCAAAGTGCTAGGATTAGCCACCGCCCCTGGTCAGAAACCTATTTTATGCTTAGGTTTGATGAAGAGTGGACAGTCATGGAGAAGGATAACTGGACACTGGGGCTATGACCTAACGGGAATAAACTGGCTGGAAGTTGGCAAGGCCTTTTTGTTTAGGTTGTTCCCTGTGTCCCTGTGTCTTCAGAGACAAGGATGTTTTTTCCTCCAGGTACAGGGTGTGTACCTCTGACAGGTCTTACGATCTGCTCTAGAGGAAGATCAGAGAAATCTTTTTTGTGTCTTACGGCTTTTTTGCTTGAAAGGAGAAGGCAAAGGGAAGATGAGAGGGACCTTCCTGCTTCTGCTGTTTTTTTCAAATGCCAAGGTATCATATTTTGGGGTAGCATGTCCTGAGCCCCAACAAGGAAAACAGTTCTTATTCTGAACTGAATTCTTGGTAGCACATTTCACAAGATGGCAGCAAGCATGAGATGTAGCTGTGAGCAGTACATTTTGACTTGGCCTTGTAGTCTGTGGTTTTCAGTTTCTGAAAAGACCCAAATGTTCTTTATTTAAACAACCAAGGTTTACATGCCGTGGTGAATGACAACGTGGTGGTTAGAGCCCAGTCAGATGGTCCATTTGCTTTCTATTCTTAACTTTCTCGCTGGCCCTGGAGCCTCCGAGAGCCTCTCTGGATAAAAATAAGTGGTGTTTGGTAATCCTGAGCTGAAAGGTGGTACTTAAGTCAAAAGCACACCTGAACACAGCTAATTTGCACTAATCACCTAGATCTGCCATGAATCAGCCAGAGGGGAAAACGTCGTTATGATGCAACCACAACTAGGTATTGCCGGACCTAACCAACCTCAAACACGATTTTCATTTCTGAAACCGCCTTTTTTTTTTTTTTTTTTTTGAGACGGAGTCTCGCTCTGTCTCCCAGGCTGGAGTGCAGTGGCCTGATCTCGGCTCATTACAACCTCCGCCTCCCAGATTCAAGCGATTCTCCTGCCTCAGCCTCCTGAGTAGCTGGGACTACAGGTGTCCACCACCACCCCCGGCTAATTTTTGTATTTTTAGTAGAGACGGGGTTTCACCATATTGGCCAGGCTGGTCTCGAACTCCTGACCTTGTGATCCGCCCGTCTTGGCCTCCCAAAGTGCTGGGATTACAGGCTTGAGCCACCACGCCCGGCTGAAACCGACTTCTAAGCCCCCTCATGTAGTGGTTATCAAAAGGGAGCCTGCATCAGAATCCCCTGGAGGGTGTGTTACAACTGATCTCCAGGTCCTAACCCTAGAGATTCTGATTCCAGCTATCTGGAGAAGTCCTGAGTATTTTCTTGGCTTTTTTTTTTTTTTTTGAGATGAAGTCTTGGTCTGTCACCCAGGCTGGAGTGCAGTGGCACGATCTTGGCCCACTGCAACCTCTGCCCTCGGGGTTCAAGTGATTCTCCTGCCTCAGCTTCTAGAGTAGCTGGGATTACAGGCGCCTGCCACCACGCCCTGCTAAATTTTGTATTTTTAGTAGAGACAGGGTTTCACCATGTTGGCCAGCCTGGTCTTTGAGAAGCCAAGGCAGGCAAATCACTTGAGCCCAGGAGTTTGAGACCAGCCTGGGTGACATAGTGATACCCCGTCTCTACAAAAAAAAAAAATGTTAAAATTGGCCGGGCATTGTGGCGGGCATCCGTAGTCCCAGCTACGCAGAAGGCTGAGGCTGGAGGATCACTTGAGCCTGCGAGGCAAAGGTTGCAGTAAGCCAAAATGGCACCACTGCACTCTAGCATGGACAACAGAATGAGACCCTGTCTCAAAACAAAAACAAAAGACAAACCGCAACAACAAAAAAAGTGGTAAATGTCCAGTTATAGTAGTGATCCTCAACTGGTGTGATTTTGTCGCCCCATAAGACATTTTTGGTTGTCATTACTGGAAGAAGCTGGTGGGGTGGGTATTACCAGCATCTAGTGGGTAGAAGCCAGGGATGCTGTTAAACAGCTTACAATGTTTAGCCCAGCCCCCAACAACAAATAATTATTTTGGTCCAAAATATCAATAGTGCTGAGGTTAGGCAATTCTGAACTCCAGGGGACTTCTTAAAAAAAGTAGGACATTCTTACAAGGAATAAATATTATGTAGTCATTGAAAAGAATGTGCCTTAAAACTTTTTAACATTTCTATTTATTTATCTATTTGTTTGCTTATTTATAGAGATGGGATCTTGCTATGTTGCCCAGGCTTGTTTTGAACTCCTAGACTCAAACGATCCTCGTACCTTGGCCCCCCGAAGTGTTGGGATTACAGGCAGAAGCCACTGTACCCAGCTAAGACCTTTTTAGAACTTAGGGAAATGTTTATGACATGATATGGGGAATAAAAGGGTAAAAGGAGTCTAGTCAACATATCTCCTGTTTTAATTTTCTCCCTACTTTGTATTGCTACTTACAGCGGTCTTGTTTGTTTCCATGTTTACTTACGTATCGTCTGTCTTCCTTTGCTAGGATGAAGCTCCTGGTACACTGTAGGGGAAAGTGAAATAGCTGGAGAAGTGAAATAGGGGAGAGTGCAATGACAGGGTAAACCTGATGATAATAAAATCAGTGATGTGCTGGTAAATGTTTAACAACTGACTCTGTGCAAAGAAAATCCCTGCTTTATAGAGTAGCATTTGCCAATTTCTGTGGTGTAAATACTCTCACCATGGCTGATTTCAAGCTGCCTTGTGATGTCACTGAGGGAGGAGCAGAATAGAGACATGCACAGCTGCCTATCCAAGCCTATGGGCACTGGTGCTAGCACAGCACTGGAAATACTTCTGTTAATATAAAAGACTGAAAGGTGGCTGGGGCAGTGGCTCATGCCTGTAATCCCAGCACGTTGGGAGGCCAAAGCAGGCAGATCACCTGATGTAGGAGTTCTAGAGACCAGCCTGGCCAACGTGGTGAAACCCTGTCTCAAATAAAATACAAAAATTAGCTGGGTGTCGTGGCACACACCTATAATCTCAGCTGCTCAGGAGGCTAAGGCAGGACAATCGCTTGAACCTGGGAGGCAGAGGCTGCAGTGAGCTGAGATCACGCCACTGCACTCTAACCTGGGTGACAGAGCAACACCTTGTCTCAAAAAATAAAATAATAAAAGACTGGAAGGAAAACTGCTAAAATTCGATTGGAGAGCAGTGGGATTAGATATATATTAGAAACCACCGCGAGGTGTGGTGGTCCATGACTGTAATCTCAGCACTTCGGGAGACCAAGGTGGGCAGATGGCGTGAGTGTAGGAGTTTGAGAACAACCTAGCAACATAGCAAGACCCCATCTTTACAGAAAACAAGAAATGAACCAGGCATTGTTGTGCATTCCTGTGATCCCAGGTACTCAGGAGGCTGGGAAGATCACATGAGCATGGGAGGTCAACGCTGCAGTGAGCTGAGATCATGCCACTGCACTCCAGCCTGAGTGAGACCCTGTCTCAAAAAAGAAAGAAACAAAGTAAAAAAAAAAAAAAAAAAAGAAAAAAAAGGAAACCATTGAGTTGGGCAAGGTGACTCATGCCTGTAATCCCAGCACTTTGGGAGGCCAAGACAGGAGGATGGCTTGAGGCCAGGAGTTTGAGTCCAGTCTGGGTAACATAGGGAGACCCCATATCTACAGAAAATTAAAACAAAAAATTAGCTGGGTGTGGTGGCGCAAGTCTGTCATCCTAGGACTCTGGAGGCTAAGGCAGGAGGATTGCTTGACCCCGAGGGTTGAAGGCTGCAATGAGCTATGATTGCTCCACTGCACTACAGTCTGGGTGACAGAGACCCTGACTCAAAAATAAATAAATAAATTAAATTAATTAATTAATTAATGCAGACTCCCAGACCTCCAGAACCAAAGTCTGTGTTTGAATACGAGAGCCTGTGTTACTGCTGTTTTTGGACGCAGGTTGTGGTCAGACAGTGTGGCTCTATCATACAGATGTCTTGGCTCGTCAAGAAGCTGATCCTCCTGTGATACCTGGACTGGCCTATGAATCGGAGTCTTTTTGTTTTCAGAGCCGTGCCACTTTTAGAACACAGTTTCAGGAAAATCGGGGAACCGTTTAGTCATCAGAAGCGAGAGACCTGAGACACAGTCTACAGGTGGCACCTTCCTCCATGGTACTGTCATCGTGCTGAATGAAGCACATCTCCAGCCCAGGCTCTGCCTCCAATCCAGGCTCAGAGAACCATGCACAGAGTGGCCGCAAGTCAGGCAAGGCCACTGGCAGTCTTTCTGAAAATGCATTTAATTGCCTGTGATTCAGCCCTCAGATAGCAGAGTCAGGATGAGCGATCACATTCTTATCCTGAGTACCATCTGACAACCGGCAGCAACTTGCAGCTACAGCTCTAGGCTGAGGACCAGCTTCAGAAGGAACACAAGGCTGTAATGGAGAAACGGTGCATAAACACAGTGGGTAAAAGCAAGACGAAAGCAAAAATGAGAAACAACCGCAGATCTCCTCAAACTATGAAACATCACATGTATTGAGAAATCTGCAAATTACCAAGAGCTTGTCAATGAATAGAGTTAAACTCTGTAAAATACTTAAAGAGATTTATTCTGAGCCAAATATAAGTGACCATGGCCCGTGACACAGCCCTCAGGAGGTCATGAGAGCATGTGCCCAGGGTGGTTGGGCTGCAGCTTGGTTTTATATATTTTAGGGAGGAATGAGACATCAATCAATTTAAGGAATACATTGAGTTGTTCCAGAAAGGTGGGACAACTTGAAGTGGGGGGAGCTTCCAGGCTATAGGTAAATTTAAACATTTTCTGGTTAACAATTGGTTGAGTTTTTGTCTAAGGACCTGGTATCAATAGAAAGGAAACATTCAGCTTAAGATAAAAGATTGTGGGCTGGGCACGGTGGCTCACACCTGTAATCTCAGCACTTTGGGAGGCCAAAGCACGCAGATCACCTGAGATCAGGAGTTTGAGACCAGCCTGGCCAACATGGTGAAAGCCCATCTCTACTAAAAATACAAAAATTAGCCAGCCATGGTGGTGTGTGCCTTTACTCCCAGCTACTTGGGAGGCTGAGGAGGGAGAATCGCTTGAACCCGGGAGGCAGAGGTTGCAGTGAGCTGAGATCGAGCCACTGCACTCCAGCCTGGGCAACAAAGTGAGACTCCACCTCAAAGGACAAAAAGAAAACAAACAAAAACAGATCATGGAGACCAAGGTTCTTTCCAAGTCTCATAGCAGCTGTCCTTATCAACAATAGATGACACATCTTTCGTATTCAGAACCTTTAAAAGGTGCTAGACTTTCACTTACTCTATTCAGAATTGGAGGGGCCTGGAAGGAAAAGGTCTAGCTATGTTAATTGGAATTCTTTACAGACATGAACTTTCCCCCCACAAAGGACGGGGTGCAGGGCCATTTCAAAATGTGACAAAGAAACATGTTTTGGGGGTAAAATATTTTGACTTTCTTCCCTGTCTCCTCATGTTATGCCAGTCAGGTTGAAAAGTATGTCAAGATATATATAGGGTTAAATAAAACTCATCTGATGAGAATTTATGGTTTGTAGGGCATGACTCCCCAAACCCCTTAGATAGGAATTTGGGCAAGATTAAAAAAAACAAATCAGAATTTACTTCTCAAGCTTTACATATCATAAGGATGAATAAATTGTGTTTGGTTCGTACAGAAACATGACCACAGTTGCTTATATAAACTAGAGGCTTATTTTTCTCTACTTAAAAAAGTCTAGAAATAGGTAGTCCAGGGATGTTGACAAATTCATCAGGCACTTCCTCCTTTCTTCTCTACCATTCTTAGCACATGGCTTCCTTTCTTAAGATTACTTCATGGTCAAAGATGGCTCCTGCAGCCCTCAATGTTTTGCTTGTGTTCCCAGCAGCGGGAAGAAGGAAGTAGCAAGAGCCAGAGGGCAAGCTAAGTCATTTCCCTTTAAATAGCTTTCCTGGAAGCCCCACCCAGTGACTTCCTCTTATTATTTCATCATCCTCCCTTAGCTGCAAGGGAGGCTGGGAAGTGTAGTTCTTAAGATGGGCACATTGCTCACTTGAATAAAATTCAGACTCTGCTAGCAAAGAATAATGGGGGAATGGATATTAGGAAGGGAACTAGTGGACTCCATTACATATATATTATCTCATTACATGCTCACTTTTGAGACACCCTTAGGAAAATCTAGTATTTCCTCCATTAGGAAAATCTACTATTCTCCATTAGGTTAAAAATTTAAAGAAAAAAACCAAATTAAAAAAATTTTTTTAACTTTTTTTTTTTTTTATAGAGGTAGGGTTCTCACCATGTTGCCCAGGCTGGTCTTTAACTCTTGGGCTCAAGAGATCCTCCCACGTTGGCCTCCCAAAGCAGTGGGATTATAGGCATGAGCCACCATGTCTGGCCTACTTAACACTTCTGGGTAAAAGTTTTTCTGTCTCATAGAGAAGAGACTAGCAGTATTTCCTATTGCTTTTTTAAGACAGGTAGAATTTACTTGCCCAAGGTAAGGTGGTGCATTTCATAACGAGGGGAGGAGAACATATGCTCGACTTCTGTTGCAATCTATTTGTCAAGGCTGCGGCTCAAGCCTGTAATCCTTATATCTTTTGTCGAGGCGGTGGACGACAGGTCAGGAGATCGAGACCATCCTGGAGTTGGAATATGAAAGGAAACTCTGCTTTACGTAACAGCAAATTAGCCAGCGAGCAGCGTAAGGCCAGAATCCTCGAGCTACTGGAGCCGAGGCAGAGAATGGCTGAATTTGAGGCAGGAGTTGCAGTGAGCCGAGATCACGCCATCACTGCACCCAGCCTGGTGACAGATCTTCCACTTCAAAAAAAAAATCTATTTAAAATTTTAAACTTTTGCTATCTGTGCTTTTTGAGACGGAGTCTCTGCTTCAGGCTGAGTGCAGTGGCCGGATCTCAGCTCACTGCAAGCCCACCTCGGCTCCACATGTTTATTCTCCCCAGCCTCCCGTAGCTGGGATCACAGGCTTCACGCCTCGGCTAGTTTTTGCATTTTTAGTAGAGACGGCTTGCACCCTGTTGAATGGTGTGGATGGGTTCCCATCTCCTCGGATCTCGGGTGGATCCCGCCCTGGCCTCTGCCTCCTCTTTGGGAGGCTGGGATTACAGGCTTGAGCCACCGTGCCCGGCCTGCTATCTGTGCTTTTATTCAAAAGAAGAGTTTAGGGCCTGGCATGGTGGCTCACACCTGTAATCCCAGCACTTTGGGAGGCCAAGGTCAGAGGATTGCTTGAACCTAGGAGTTGGAGACCAGGCTTGGGCAACACAGTGCAACCCCATCTCTATAAAACAAAAAAAGTCACGCCAGGCACAGTGACTCATGCCTGTAATCCCAGGGCAGAGTATTTGAGATCAGGAGTTTGAGACCAGCCTAGCCAACATGGCAAAATCCCATCTCTATTAAAAGTACAAAAAAATTAGCCCGCCATGGTGGCGCATGCCTGTAATCCCAGCTACTCAGCAGGCTGAGGCAGGAGAATTGCTTGAACCTGGGAGGCGGAGGTTGCAGTGAATCGAGATCAGGCTACTGCACTCCAGCCTGAGCAACAGAGTGGGACTCTGTCTCAAAAAAAATCAAAATAAATCAAAATAAATAAATAAATAAAACATAAAAAAGTCATACAAATAAATAAAACAAGACTTTAGAAAGAAACAAGTTCGATCAGAAGAACAAATGAAGTGAGTTGTGACTAGATTCAATTATGAGCTTGCCATTTCTGCCCCAGGGGAGATACGTAAAAAGGGGCCCTAGGCTGGGCTCAGTGGCTCATGCCTGTAATTCCAGTACTTTGGGAGGCCGAGGCGGGCAGATCACCTGAGGTCAGGAGTTTGAGACCAACCTGACCAACATGGAGAAACCCCATCTCTACTAAAAATCTCCCGACTCATTGCAAGCTCCGCCTCCTGGGTTCAAGCAATTTTCCTGCCAAAGCCAACCAAGTAGCTGGGATTACAGGCATGTGCCACCACGCCTGGCTAATTTTGTATTTTTAGTAGAGATGTGGTTTCACCATTTTGGCCAGGCTGGTCTCGAACTCCTGACCTCAGGTAATCCACCTGCCTCGGCATCTCAAAGTGCTGGGATTACAGGTGTGAGCCACCATGTCCAGCCAGGTTCCCCAATTCTATGACATTCCTACCTTCAAAAGGTAGATCCTGGCTGGGTACGGTGACTCAAGGCTGTAATCCCAGCACTTTGGAAGGCTGAAGCAGGTGGATCACTTGAAGTTAGGACTTCGAGAGCAACCTGGCCAACATGGAGAAACCCCATCTCTACTAAAAATACAAATATTAGCTGGGCACACTGGCGGGTGCCTGTAAACTCAGTTACTCAGGAGGCTGAGGCAGGGAAAATTGCTTGAACCTGGGAGGCAGAGGTTGCAGTGAGCCAGGACTGTGCCACTGCACTCCAGCCTGGGTGACAGAGTGAGGCTCCGTCTCAAAAAAAAAAAAAAAAAGAAAAGGTATTTGATCCTCAATGTGGCAGTGTTGGGAGATGGAGCCGAATAACAGATGTTTGAGTTACAGGGTCAGATCCCTCATGAATGGCTAGCTGCTGTTTCTGCGGTAGTGAGAACCGAATTGATTTCTGTGGGAATGGATTAGTCCCTCTAAGAGTGAGTTGTTGTGAAGCCAGGAAGCCTCTTAGGTTTTCCTCTCTTCACATATGTCCACTTCCCTTTTGACTTTCTTTGCCATATTGTGACACAGCACAGAAGCCCTCCCCAGAGGTCAGGACCATGCCCTTGACCTTCTCAGCCTGTAGGACCATGAGCTAAATAACTGCTTTTCTTTATACATTACCAAGTCTCAGGTATTCTTTTACAGCAATACAAAATGGACTCAGAAAATTACTAAATGTTATCTGAGAGGATAACATGGAGAGAGATACTCCTTGGCTGAATTCTGTCTCTGGGTTTCTCGAAGCTTCTAATTTGTAATTAAAATAATCAAGGGCTAGGCACGGTGACTCCTGCCGGTAATCCCAGCACTTTGGGAGGCCAAGGTGGGCGGATCACTTGAGGTCAGGAGTTTGAGAGCAGCCTGGCCAACATGGTGAAACACGGTCTCTACTAAAAATATTAAAGTAGCCAGGCATGGGGGTGCATGCTTGTAATCCCAGCTACTTGGGAGGCTGAGGCAAGAGGACTGCTTAAATGCTTAACCCAGGAGGCAGAGGTTTCAGTGAACCGAGATCACCACCACTGTACTCCAGCCTGGGTGACAGAGCGAGACTCTGTCTCAAAAACAAAACAAAACAAATAAAATAAAATAAAATAATCAAGAGGATGGTCTAGGCTAGAGAAAAAAAGTCACACTTGATTCGAGCACATCTGAAACCAGACTTAACAACCCCATATGTTTATCACATGGGTACTGCACTTGGTAGGCAGCCAGCAAACCAGACGGCTTTCAAAAATACAAGCCCAGAGCCCCATACCTGGAGATGATTCTGTTCCGGAGCTCTGAATGGGGCCCAGAGACTCCAGTTTTTGTTTGTTTGTTTGTTTGTTTGTTTGTTTGTTTTTTGAGACAGAGTTTAGCTCCGTCGCCCAGGTGGGAGTGCAGTGGCATGATCTCGGCTCACTGCAACCTCCATCTCCTGGGTTCAAGTGATTCTCCTGCCTCAGCCTCCCAGGTAGCTGGGACTATAGGTGTGTGCCACCATGCCTGGCTAATTTTTGTATTTTTAGTAGAAACAGAGTTTCACCATGTTGGCCAGGCTGGTCTCGAACTCCTGACCTCAGGTGATCTGCCCATCTCAGCCTCCCAAAGTGTTGGGATTACAGGTGTGAGCCACTGTGCCTGCCCCACCTGTGGGGTTTTGCATGAGTTATTTACCCCCTTTAAGCCTCAGTCTCCTCACTTACAAATGATGACAATTGACAGTAACTGTGCCACTACACAGATGTGAAGAAAAATGAGATAATGTGTATAGATTATGGTTTCTCACCCTGATCTAGTGACGCGTTGGACCAGATCATTCTCTGTTGTAGGGGGCTGTTATGCACATTGTTGAATGTTAACAGCCTCCCTGGCTTCTACCCACTAGATGTGGTAGCGACCCCCAACCCCCAAGTTATGGCAACCAAAATGTCTCCAGACACGCTTTTTTTTTTTTTTTTTTTTGAGACGGAGTTTCGCTCTTGTTGCCCGGGCTGGAGTGCAATGGCGTGATCTCAGTTCACCACAATCTCTGCCTCCTGGGTTCAAGCGATGCTTCTGCCTCAGCCTCCCGAGTAGCTGGGATTACAGGCATGTGCCACCACGCCTGGCTGATTTTGTATTTTAGTAGAGATGGGATTTCTCCATGTTGGTCAGTCTGCTCTCGAACTCTCGACCTCAGATGATCCGCCCGCCTCGGCCTCCCAAAGTGCTGGGATTACAGGCGTAAGTCACCATACCTGGCCCTCCAGACATTCTTTACCAAATGCCCCCAAGGGAGCAAAAATGCCCTCAGTTGAAAACCCCTGATGTAGATGACCTAGTTCTGTGCAAGGTGCTTAGTTAGCATTCAGTAAACGATATCGTGATCATTTTTCCTCTCTTTAGATTGCAATAATATTATATTTCGATAATACTTTCCTAGGCATTCTTTTTTAAAAAATGTTACTTGCGGCCGGGCGCGGTGGCTCAAGCCTGTAATCCCAGCACTTTGGGAGGCCGAGGCGGGTGGATCATGAGGTCAGGAGATCGAGACCATCCTGGCTAACACGGTGAAACCCCGTCTCTACTAAAAAATACAAAAAACTAGCCGGGCGCGGTGGCGGGCGCTTGTAGTCCCAGCTACTCGGGAGGCTGAGGCAGGAGAATGGCGTGAACCCGGGAGGCGGAGCTTGCAGTGAGCTGAGATCCGGCCACTGCACTCCAGCCTGGGTGACAGAGCGAGACTCCGTCTCAAAAAATAAAAAAATTAAAAAATGTTACTTGCATTTAAAAAAAAATTAACTTTTTTTTTTTTTTTTTTTTTTTTTTTGAGACAGAGTCTTGCTCTGTCGCTGAGCCTGGAGTGCAGCAGTGGCGTGATCTCCGCTCACTGCAACCTCTGCTTGCTGGGTTCAAGTGATTCTCATGCCTCAGCCTCCTGAGTAGCTGGGACTACAAGTGTGTGCCACCACACTTGGCTCATTTTTGTGTTTTAAGTAGAGACGGGATTTCACCATGTTTGTCAGGCTGGTCTTGAACTCCTGGCCTCAAGTCATCCATCCTCCTCAGCCTCCCAAAGTGCTGGAATTACAGGTGTGAGGCACTGCACCCGGCTCATACATTTTTTGAAATGTATGTGAAATAGTTAATTTCATGTTATGTGCATTTTACCTCAATTTAAAAAACTGTGATGATAAGCAGCATAAGACAAAACAGATAAATTGTACTGCATGAAAATTAAAAGCATTTTGTGCTTTAAAGGACAGCATCAATACAGTGAAAAGACAAGTCGCAGAATGGGAGAACATATTTGCAAATCATTTATCTGATAAGAGACTATCATGTAGAGTACATACAAACTCTGACAACTCTATAATAAAAAGACAACCCAATTAAAAACGAGTGAAATACATGAATAGACATTTCTTTTGTTTTTCTATGAGACAGAGTCTTGCACTGTCGCCCAGGCTGGAGTGTAGTGGCACAGTCTCGGTTCACTGCAACCTCCACCTCCCGGGTTCAAGCGATTCTCCTGCCTCAGCCTCCTGAGTAGCTGGGATGACAGGCACACGCTACGACCCCCAGCTATTTTTTGGATTTTTAGTAGAGATGGGGTTTCAACATGTTGGCCAGGCTGGTCTCAAACTCCTGACCTCAAGTGATCCACTCACCTCGGCCTCCCAAATTGCTGGAATTACAGGCGTGACCCACCATGCCCAGCCTGAATAGACATTTCTTTGAAGAAGACAAACAAATGGCCACAGCACATGAAGAAATGATCAACATCATTAGGTAACAGGGAATTGCAAATTAAAACCACAGTGAGACACTACATCACACTCACTAGGATAGGTATAATAAAAAGGACAGGCGCTGGTTGTGGTGGCGTGTGAATGTGGTCCCAGCTACTCAGGAGGCTGAGGCAGGAGGATGGGCTGTACCTAAGGATGCGGGTGCCCAGGTCAGAAATAAAGCGGGTCAGAACTCCCATGCTGATCAGTAATGGGATCGCTCCTGTGAATAGCCACTGCACTCTAGG
Source organism: Papio anubis (assembly GCF_008728515.1). NCBI lineage: Eukaryota > Metazoa > Chordata > Mammalia > Primates > Cercopithecidae > Papio > Papio anubis. Next base: position 64,210,400 of record NC_044993.1, read on the forward strand.
CTTCACAATAGAGGAAGACCTTATCTCCAAAAAAAAAAGATGCTGTTAACCCCAGCACTTTGGGAGATGGAGGCAGACGGATCACCTGAGGTCAGGAGTTCGAGACCAGCCTGGCCAACATGGTGAAACTCTGTCTGTACTAAGAAAATACAAAGCTTAGCTGGGCATGGTGGCGTGTGTCTGTAATCCCAGCTACTCGGGAGCCTGAGGTAGGAGAATTGCTTGAACCAGAGAGGCAGAGGTTGCAGTGAGCTGATATCTGGCCACTGCACTCCAGCCTGGGCAATAGAGCGAGACTCCATCTAAAGAAAAAGAAAAAAAAAAGACACAATAACAAGGGTTGGCAAGGATGTGGAGAAATTGGAACCCCTGTGCACCGCTGGTGGAAATGTAAAAGAGTGCAGTTATATTACATAACAGGTTGGCAGTTTTTCGATGAGTTATACAGAGTTACGCTGTAACCCAGCAATTCCGCTTCTAGGTGTAGAGCCAGGAGAAATGGAAACATATGTCCACGCAAAACTTGTATGTGAATATGCATAACCACATTATTCACAACAGTCAAAAATTGGAAGTAATCTAACTGTTCATCAACTGATGATTAGATAAACAAATTGTGGTATGTGTATGTATATATGCAATGAAATATGAAATATTTGTAATACTCTTTTGCCATAAAAAGAATAAAGTACAGATATATGTGATGACAAGGAAGAACCTTGGAAAAACTATGCTAGGTGGAAGGAAGCCAGACACAAAATGTCAAATATTTTATAATCTAACTTATATTAAATGTGTAGTATAGGCAACTCCAAAGAGAGAGAAAGTAATTAGCGCTTGTCAAGGGCTCAGGGGAGGGTAATGGGGAGGGACTGCTAATGGTGAGGGGGTTCTTTTAAGGGTGATGAAAGTGTTCTGTAATTAGATAGTAGGGTTGATTGCATAACTCTGTGAATATACTAAAAACCACTGAATCGGCCGGGCGCGGTGGCTCAAGCCTGTAATCCCAGCACTCTGGGAGGCCGAGGCGGGCGGATCACGAGGTCAGGAGATCGAGATCATCCTGGCTAACATGGTGAAACCCCGTCTCTACTAAAAATACAAAAAACTAGCCGGGCGTGGTGGCGGGCGCCTGTAGTCCCAGCTACTCGGAGGCTGAGGCAGGAGAATGGCCTGAACCTGGGAGGCGGAGCTTGCAGTGAGCCGAGATCGCGCCACTGCACTCCAGCCTGGGTGACACAGCGCGAGACTCCGTCTCAAAAAAAAAAAAAAACCACTGAATCATATACTTTAATGTGTGAACTGTAGGGTATGTGAATTATATATCAATAAATGTATGTGAAGAGAATCTGTTTCAAAGTAAGGACATTCAAATTCCCATGGTTCCTTCATTGTTATAGTCTTTATTTTTTTTTATTTTGAGACAGAGTTTAGCTCTGTCGCTAGGCTGGAGTACAGTGGCGTGATCTCAGCTCATTGCAACCTCCGCCTCCCGGTTCAAGCGATTCTCCTGCCTCAGCCTCCCGAGTAGCTGGGGCTACATGTGTGAGCCACCACACCCAGCTAATTTTTGTATTTTCAGTAGAGACGGGGTTTCACCATGTTGGCCAGGATGGTCTCAATCTCTTGACCTCGTGATCCTCCCACCTCAGCCTCCCAAAGTGCTGGGATTATGGGTGTGAGCCACCGTGCCTTGCCATAGTGTTTATTTTATTTATTTGAGATGGGGTCTTGCTATGTTGCCCAGGCTGGTTTTGAATTCCTGGGCTCAAGTGATTCTCCTGCCTCAGCCTCTCAAGTAGCTGGGAGTACAGGTGAGCACCACCATGCTCAGCTAATTTTTTACTTTTGTGTAGCAACTGGGTCTCCCTATATTTCCCAAGCTAGTCTCAAACTTCTGGATGCAAGTGATCCTCCCGCCTCAGCCTCCCAAAGCGCTAGAATTACAGGCCTGAGCAACCGCTCCTGGCCTATTTTTATTTTTTTAATGTAAGTGTGTATTACTCTCATAATTTGACAAGTGCTAAAAAAGAAAACATAAAAGGAATGCAACAAATTTTCATGGCTATTCTTACAATTATGTAAACATCTGCTGTTTGAAATGTGAATAATTCTAATATCATTAAGGGCAGACAGATCACTTGATTCAGAATTTCATGAGGTTTGATTTTTTTTTTTTTTTTTTGAGAAGAAGTCTCACTTTGTCGCTTAGGCTGGAGTTTGGTGGCGTGATCTCGGCTCACGGCAACTTCCGCCTCCTGAGTTCAAGCAATTTTCCTGCCTCAGTCTCCCAAGTAGCTGGGATTACAGACATGCACCACCACACCCGGCTAATTTTTATATTTTTAGTAGATAAGGAGTTTCACCATGTTGGCCAGGCTGGTCTTGAATGCCTGATCTCAGGCTATTTGCCCGCCTCAGCCTCTCAAAGTGCTGGGATTAAAGGCATAAGCCACTGAGCCCGGCCTTTTTTTTTTTTTTTCCAAATGAGAAGGATTCTTGCTCTGTTGCCCAGGCTGGAGTGCAGTGGCATGATCTTGGCTCACTGCAACCTCCACCTCCTGCCCGGCTTAGAAGATTTGATCTTTAAACTGAGGAGTAGGCATTTGACATTCCTCCATTCCAAGTGGCATTGATTATAAGGTACGCATGAATAAGAAGATAAGCATTTGAATAATAGCTTAAGGGCTCTAAGACTGTCAATTCAGAATTCAGAAACGCTTTGAGGTGGGTTGGGCACAGTAGTTCACACCTGTAATTCCAGCACTTTGGGAGGCTGAGGCAGGAGGATTGCTTGAGTCCAGGAGTTGGAAACCAGCCTGGGCAACACTGCAAAACCCCGTCTTTCCAAAAATTCAACATTTAGCCAGGCATGGTAGCATGTGCCTGTAGTCCCAGCCACCTGGGAGGCTGAGGTGGGAGAACTGCTTGAGCCCAGGAATTGGAGACCAACCTGGGCAACAATGTAAAACTATCTCTACAAAAAAATACAAAAAATTATCTGGGCATGGTGGTGCACACCTCTGGTCCCAGCTACTCAGCAGGCTGAGGCAGGAGAATGGCTTGTACCCAGGAGGTGGAGGTTGCAGTGAGCTGAGATCATGCCACTGCACTGCAGCCTGGGCTGCAGAGTGAGATTTCGTTTCGAAACAACAACAAAAAAGAAACTCTTAGAGGTTAAACTAAAGCTCAGGGTCATGGAAATCAAGCAGATAGGTGATGCTTTTCAATACTTATTCCTTTTTCTTTAGATTGTCTTTGCTAACTGACAAATATTTATTATAGATCCACCATTGATGCAATTCAATATCATTCCTTCTTGTATCTATGGCTGAAATATTATGTTCTTACAAGAAAAGGTCAGAAACTTCTGGAACAGTGTCTGAATTACATGAACAAGAAGAAGAGCAGCCTTCATTCTGCAAAAACTCAGAACCTTTGGACTGTCCAAAGTGGTGTGTTGCTTTTGAAGCAGGGCCTGCAGGCAGCAGAATGGTCCAGCAGCGTTCTTTCCTTTGTCATACCTACATGTGCAGGCCTGGACTTCTCATGTGCTACTGGGAATGCAGAAATGCAGAAATTGACATATCAACAACCATTGGTCCTACACTCAGTAGGCAGTTTTATTGATTGATTGATTGACTGAGATGGGGTGTCACTCTGTCACCCAGGCTGGAGTGCAGTGGTACTATCTTGGCTCACTGCAACCTACGCCTTCTTTGCTCAAGCAATCCTCCGTTCTCAGCCTCCTGAGTAGCTGTAACTACAGGTGTGTGCCGCCATGCCTGGCTATGTTTTGTATTTTTCTGCAGAGACGGGGTTTCACCATGTTGCCCAGGCTGGTCTTGAACTCTTGAGCTCAAGCAATCCTTCCGTCTTGGCCTCCTAAATTGTTGAGAATATAGGTGTGAGCCACCATGTCTAGCCTCATAAAATATTTAACTCATATACCTTGTGACTCTAAAATACTATTTCTGAGATATATATTTGCATACATATATGTATACATGCAAGGATGTTCACTGCAGTACATATGTACAAGATGTTCATTATGGCATTGTTTATAATAGGCAAAGACTGGTCACAACCTAAATTTGCATCAATGGGGCCCTGTTAAATACTTTATAGTGAATCCATACAATGAAATTCTTTGCATTATTTTGAAAGAATAAATGTCTTTAGGTCCCTATGTGGAGAAATCCGAATTACGTTAAGGGAAAAAGGTTTGTAGGATAGTACACATAAAATCATCTTTTTTTCCCTTAAAAGGGGACATACTTGTATATAGGTACACACACACACACACGACGTACACATACACACATGACATACACATAACTCCGTTTTCAAGGGTCACAAGTTATTTCCTGGGAATAGGATTGGGAGGATGTAGAATGAGCTAGGTAGAATGATTTTTGTTTGCTTTTCACTTCATATTCTTCCCTAAAATTGGAAATTTTTTTTAGCCACTGCACCCGGCCTAATTTAGCATTTTAGATAGTGATCAATGTTACGAAATAATATAACGGGGCAGTAGGAGAGAGTGTGAAGGGTGCTACTTTAGGCTTGTCCTAGTAGGCTTCCTAAACAGGAGCTATCTGAGGAAAAAGGAGGAGGAAGAGCTTCCAGAGAGAGCGGACTGGGGCAGGAAAGACCCTAGTGTCCCAGGGACATAAGGCAGGCCAGTGTGTGAGCGTCCAGGCGGGGGCGGGGCGCGAAGGGGAGGGGAGGGCGGGGGAGAGGGAAGACGGGGGGAGTGGAGGGGAGGGGAAGGGGTGCGCAAGGTACAAGCCAAGTAGGGGATTGTGTGAGAGGCGCCAGGGCCAGATCTTCCAGGGGTTTGCAGGCCACGGTGAGGGGGTCAGATTTTCTTGCAAAGCTGCCTTGCTCTGTGCAAGCGCACTATCGCACGCTGCGGGCAACACTGCCCCTGGCCGGCCCCCTCCGCGGCTCCAGGCCGGCTGGTGCCTGCCGTGGGCATGTAGGTGGGGATGGTGGGTTTTGCCTCTATGCGGTCACCGCCTGTCTGCGTCGCTGCCTTCTCCCGGGCCTCAGATCCGGGAGAAAGCCCCGGTAGGGTAGGGGGGCGCGCAGCCTCAGGGGCGCCCAGCTATTGCGCGCTACTGGGGAGCAGGGGCGGGCACCGCGCTCTGCACCGCCATGCGGGTTCCGGCCGGGGGAGGCAGGGGCCGGTGCGTGGCGCGGGGCGTGCACGTGGCCGGGAGTGTGCTTTTCGGGACAGGTGCGGGGGCCGCCGCGGACGCTAAGGCGCAGACGCGTGCGGGCACCCGGCAGCCTGGGCAGTCGGGTTATCCTCGGCTCCGCGGGCGGCTGCCTCTTGTCCACCGGGAAGGCGCAACGACCTCGGGGACGCCAGGGCGCAGGGGCAGCTGAGCCGACTTCGCAACTCTTAAGTTTTTCTTTGGCTCTGTTGCTCGATTTGCCCATCTAAGAAATGGGACTCTGGGCCGGGCGCGGTGGCTCAACCCTGTATTCCCAGCGCCTTGGGAGGCCGAGGCGGGAGGATTGCTTGAGGCCAGGAGTCTAGACCTGGACAACGTAGCAAGACTCCTTCTCAAAGAGAAAAAATAAATGAAGTGGGGGGGCACTCAAAAGAATCGGAAAGTGCTTTGCAAACTTGGACACGAGTCGGGCGTTTTATTCACTTTCTCTACTCCCCTCCTCCCTTTGGGAGCCCCAGGGGCTGGAGTAAGCACGCTACCACCCACTACACCTCTCAATGCCCGCGGCACAGTAGTCGCACTCGATTTTGCATCCCCCAGGGCCTGTAAACGCCGGAAAAGCTCCCGCGGGGTGCGGTCGCTGGGCCTGGTCACGTGATCCCCACTCAGCGCCCCGGAGCTCAGGGGCAGCGAGCAAGTGCGCATGCGCATCCCTTCAAGCTCTTCCTCCCCACCCCCACCGGCTCCCTTGGCTCGGACGCAACCACTGTCAGGTCCTCCCCCTCCTCCCTCTTCATCCTTCCTGACATTCACTCCCTTCCCCCAGCCACTTTTTTACGTCAGGCAGACAGGCCGAAGAACCAATCACGGTGCTGTGCTCAGAAGCCGGCACGCGGAACCGGTCGGATCCGACTAATAGGGGCCCTTGGAGCGGCCACGCCCCAACCGGGCAGGGGAGCTCGGGCCCAGTGGGCGGTGCTTCTCCAGTCAGCATGTGGGCGGGGTAGGGCGGGAACCAGCAGCCGCAGAGGCGTCCTCCGCGGCGGCGAAGACGACGTTGCTCAGTCTTTGGGGTGGGCTCAGCGGTGCAGGTCGGGCTGCGCGGAGGGCTCGGCGGTCGGCGGCGGCGGCGGCGGCGGCGGCAGTTGGGAGGCCGCAGCGTCATGGGGGAGCGTTAGACAGGCTGCGGCGGGCGAGGCGAGGGGCGGCAGCGGTCATCTGGTCCGCGGCGACCTCGGCGGGGCCCGGGGGGTGGGAAGGCCTGGGGCGGGGGTCGTCCCTGGTTGCACGGGGCCGCGGGGCGGGGCTCGCCGGCCGTCGGGGTGCAGGAGGCCTGGGCCGCTGAGACGAGGAGGCGCCGCCGGCCGCCGGGCCCTGCCGCCGGGCCGCTTGACGACGACGCTCCCGCGGGGGCCCCACCTGAGGAGGACGCGGCGGCGGCGGCGGCGAGGCCGCGGGAGGCCGCGGAGGATGGAGGAGCGGAAGGAGGAGGGCGAGGCCGAGATCCAGGAGCACGGGCCCGAGCACTGGTTCTCCAAGTGGGAGCGGCAGTGCCTGGCCGAGGCCGAGCAGGACGAGCAGCTGCCCCCCGAGCTGCAGGAGGAGGCAGCGGCCGCCGCGCAGCCCGAACACAAGCAGCAGAAGCTGTGGCACCTCTTCCAGAACTCGGCCACCGCCGTGGCCCAGCTCTACAAAGGTGAGGCCGCCGCCGCCATCTTGGTGCCGCTTGGCCGCCCCCGCCCGGGCCCGGCCCTGTCGGCTCGGCGGCCGCTTCGGGGGGCCGCTACGGCGGCGGCCCCGGGGGTCCCGTCCGGTGGCGCCGCGGCTCTGCCGCCCCCTCCACGCAAGATGGCGCCGTGGGAGGGAGGCCCGGGGTTGGGGGGCAGGCCAGGGCCGGCGTGGGGGGAGCCCCGCTTTGCGGTCGTTCGAGGGTCCCCGCTCTCCGGGCCCGGCCGCCCGGTGTCCCCCTCGGCCCGGAGAGGGGAGGGGAGGAGCCCCCGTCACAAAATGGCGAAGGGAGACGGCGGGGCGGCCCCATTGTGCCCTGAGCCGGCCTCGGGGCGGGGACTGCGAGGGGGGCGCCTCCCTGCGCCGCGACTTGTCCCTGATCTGTGCCCCTGAGGCCTGCGGCATCCCCTTCTCCCCGCCGCGACCCCCCTGACCCCCGGTCCTCACACTGGGTTTGGGATCCCGAAACCCTTGAACAAAATGGCGAAACCTAATATGGCCGTTCCGGAGTGATTGACGCCCAAATAACATTCTTGTTCTGTTTCTTTTTCTATGTGTGTTTCTTTTTTCTTTCTTTTTTTTTTTTTTTGGTTTGCTTTTCAGACCGAGTGTGTCAGCAGCCAGGACTTTCTCTCTGGGTCCCCTTCCAAAACGCAGCCACCGCCGTCACCAACCTCTACAAAGGTAAAGATAACCTTGCTGTATTGCCGATTCAGGGAAGGGCCGCTTGCGTCAGGGTGTCTCTCCTGCGTTCCAAGTGTGTTTTCTGCTCCCCAGCCCAGCTGCTAACCTTGAATACCTTGCAACTTGAGAATCCTGGCGGTGCTCTAGCTAGATCCACCGGAGGCAGTTTTGACACCCCCCGGGACAGATGGCAACGCCTGGGGACGTTTTTGGTTGTCTTCTCCTAGAGGGGGCTGTTGTTGGCACCCAGTGGATGGAGGCTGCTGAAGGTCCTGCAGTGCCCAAGATAACACCCCCGGCCCCCTCAGCGAAGAATTATCCTGTCTAAAGTCAGTAGTGCTCAGGTTGAGAAGCCTTGAGCTGGGAGACGCTGAGCCTTGCTTCCCACTGGAAAAGACGTTGAGGGAAGAAAAGAGTTGATGTTTTTTGTACTACAGTCGGAGGTGGGACGAACTGTATGGAAAAAATTCTTGAGTTAGGCATTTGAGAGCGTGGCAGTGTATGTAGTTTTGAAGTGCTTGAAAGCTTGCTAATCGGTCATCTGCGTGCGTGTTAACGTGCTGCTCTTTTCTAGCATTTCGTCAAGTGTTTTCTGTCAAAACGATCCTATGTCTGATTATTATGAGTTGCTGGCAGGAATTCTATTGAGGGTTTTGAGTTGATAGATTTGTGTTTTATGGTGGTTCCTTTCTGGAGTTAATCCACCCTTTGTGATGACATGAAGATATGTAAGTAAACGTTCTTGCCCATTGTGCTTTCTTGGTAACGGTGGGTTTACATTTTGTGCCTTACTGATTTTGAAGAGTGAGAAATTTGGGGTTGATTTTTTTTTTGTTTGTTTTTGGCAAGGTTTTTATGGAAAAAGGATTATGACTTTGTTAATCTTAAGAAAAACGTAATTAAATGTTTTCAAAGTTTTAAGAGTTGCTCAGAACAGTAATGGAATTTTGTACATTTCAAAAATACCGGTATAGGTTGAAACGGGCTATGAAGCTGCTGCGTGACTCTCAAGTTTTAATTTTTGTGTAAGAATGTGCAAATGGCCGCTGCATCTTGTAGGAAAAATATTTCTTATTGTGAGATTTCTTGAGTAGACTACAGTTTTTTGGGACAGTAATTTGAGAACTGGTAACAAAGTGGTGAAAAGGAACGCTAACTTTAGGGAATGAGGAACTATAATGCTACTAGTCCAGCCTTACTGAAAAAAGGGAACATGGTTAAATAGTGCCCCAGTGGTTGGCTTTGATTTTATATAGCTGTTTCTTAAATTGTGACTGAGTAAATTGCTTCAACATCTGTAGTGCTTGACGGTCTTGAACATTTTGGAATGGCTCTTGGTTTTGTCCAAAAAGGGAATTTTGAAATAATACTTAATTTAAAAAAAAGTTTCTTGGAGTGTAATTTACATACGGTAAAATCACCGTTTTAGAATGTGTACTTCGATTTTTTTTTTTTTTAACAAGTAGAATGTATCTATCACCCCCACTCCAGCCCCTGGCAGTCAATGATTTGATTACTATTTTTTCTTCTCCATCATGTCCTAAATAGAACCGTGCAGTCCTTGTAGCCTATTGTGTCTGGCTTGTTCCACTTACTATGATAAGATTTACCCATCGAGTTCGCATTGCAGGTGTGCATAGTTCAGTGCCTTTTAATTGGCGAGTATTGCTCTGTGGTGTGGCAGTACCATGATTTATTCTTTTGCTTTTGTTGGTATTGCTTTGTTCTTGAAGGGGAAGGCAACACATTTTTAGTGTTTTTATGTGCCAGGTTCTCAGCCTAGGCCATATAAAATGTGAGTGTCCTCTGGCTTTGGTGCTGTTGGGTGCTTGTAGAATGTGTCCTTTTAGGACTAAGCTAGCAGTTTTCTTTAGTGCTAACTTTTCGTGTAAGAAGATGGATTCAGCATTTGAACTCTGAAATAATCCTTAATTTGATTGCTTCATTTTAAAATGTTTACAGTTTGCTAGTTTTCTTGCTCAGAAAACTTAATGAGGAACATTTATTTTTAGAAAACATCATATATGATTCTTGGATTATCGTAAATGCTATATTGTCAGTCTGAACTAGTTTTATTTTGTACCTTGTTTCTGTACAATGAAAACACTTCCTTTGCCTAATAGAAATGGTAAGTTGTGTCTTGTGGAATTTGATAGTATAATAACGTTTTCTTATTTGATTCAAGGACTGTGTGGGTAATACTGCGGATAGTCTCACTTTTTCTTCTTTTCAGGGTGTGGTCTTTGGAGAACAGGCATACAGCTGTAGGAATAATTGGTTGCCTTAAATAGAACCAATAAAATTAGCAAGGTAGTGTCACAAGTGCATACAGCAGTAAGTAGTACTAAATTTAAATGATATTGGTTATAGTTCTGATTAAATATTTAAATATAAGGGGGGAAATTTGGTGGATACTTCTAAGTGGGCAGCAGGCAGCATTCCTGTATTTTGTATAATTAAGCACTTAATCTGACAAGGTAAAAATGGGTTATTTTGCAGCCTGGGGACAATTTGGCACTCCTACCAGCTTCTTGATAACTACCAAGAAGACCTTCACCTTCTTATGAAGGTCAGGATTGAGATAAAAACCCAGCAGATGGCCCCTTTTAGTTGTCAGTGGGCTTTTGAGAAGTTGAAAATTCAGTTAATTGGTTTTGTTGCAATGTGGCTAGAAGGATTTGGAAGATAATGTAAATGTGAGTTGAACTTGTCCCTTCAGCAAGGACAGAATTCAATAAAATGGAGTGCGTGGTTTCTTCTGCTGTAGATAGCAGGGTCAGACTTTTCTTCCCCTTTTTGATAAAGGAAGCCAAAATCCTGATTGCTGGTTTTTAATTTGATAAATGTAAAGAGGATGGTGTTTCTTCAATATTCAGTAGTAATCTTAGATCAATATATTTTGTGATACCTGAAACTAAAGAAGAGGAGTAAAAAATCATTTTAATCTAGCTAGGGTTGATGTTTACCTGGGAAATACTTGGCCAAGCGTGCCTGTGTTTGTTCCTTACATTGGAGATCCCACTTTCCAGCAACCTGTGTGAGCCCGTGTTTGATTGTGCCCCATAGAGCCATTTCTCTAATTGTTCTTTCTCAGCTTTTCATGCTTTTCATGTTTTTCTTCCTTGATGCTTGTTTTCTTTGCCTCCACATTTTGAAACTGCATTTGTAGCATTAGTTGCATGCAGTCCTGGATATTGCTGAAAGATGTTTCTGGTTATCTTGAACAGCATTTTCCCTGAGCATCTGCAGCCTAGCAGTGCTTGCAGAGGGCTAGTGTCATTGTGAGTTGGAGTCTACTGCCACGTTGCCTGAGTTCAGATCTTGACTCTGTTACTTCTTACCTTTATGGTCCTGGGGACAATGAAGTCAGGTGTTACTTCACCATTGTGCTCCTTGACTTAACTTAAATAGGGATAACTACCACAGATTCTAGTACAAGCTCTTAGCTTTGTGCCTGGCATAGTGAGTGCTCTGGCATTCATTGTGTTGGTCAAGTTTTAAGTATTTTTTGGATTTTTCTCAATGTGGGCAGGGCTTAAAACGAAGGGAAGTAATAATAGTTTATTTTCTTTTCTTTTTTCCTTGTGTTGGAATAAACTCTGGTGTGTACTTCCTTGTTCCTCTTTTTTCCCTAAATGGAGTAAATGTAAGTAGAATTGGCAGGAAAAATAGTCTGATGCCCTTAAGTCCTGATTTTTGATACATCTTGATGCCAAACCCTCTTTATATGTCTTACTTCATTGTGGCCATTTTGGACTCGTGAACTAAAGGAGAACTGAGCATAACTGTAAATGTGTGGGCCAAGTGGCAGGTGACTTAGAAACAAATGGCCAGAAATCATATTTTACCTGGAGACTGGTGGAGATGGTCTGTGACTCACTTGACTGCAAAAAATTATTACTGAGTTTGAGACTTTGTTCAAAATACCTTAGTGTAGATTATAGTGAGAAACCCTGAGCATTATACTTTTCTTTTTTTTTTTTTTGAGACGGAGTCTCGCTTCTGTTGCCCAGGGCTGCAGTGGCCGGATCTCTCAGCTCACTGTAAGCTCCGGCCCCTCGTTCTCGCCATTCTACTGCCTTCAGCCTCCCCGAGTAGCTGGGACTACAGTAATGCCTGGGCCAACCGCCGTTAATTTTTTGGTATTTTTAGTAGAGACGAAGTTTCACCGCGGGTCTCGGATCTCCTGACTCAGATCCGCTGTCTCAAAGTGCTGGGATTACAGGCGTGAGCCACCGCGCCCGGCAGCATTATACTTTTCATACCTGTAATCCCAGCACTTTGGGAGGCTGAGGCAGGAGGATTGCTTGGGGAATGTGGTAGGAACTGCCTTAAAATCCACTTAAATATAATTAAGGGGAAAATTTTTAATTTAAAAAAATTTTTAGCTTTGTCAGAAGCAGTAGCCTCAGTTATTCGTAATAGTGTTTGTAGATTGTAGATTTTTATAGAAGACTGCTTTTTTTGTGTGTAGCTCTTATTTTTTTCCTTCTTTTTTTGAGACAAAGTCTCGCTCTTGTCCCCCAGATTGGAGTGCAATGGCGTGATCTCGGCTCACTGCAACCTCTGCCTCCCAGGTTCAAGCGATTCTCCTGCCTCAGCCTCCCGAGTAACTGGGATTACAGGTGCCTGCCACCACACCAGGCTAATTTTTCTGTTTTTTTTTTTTTTTTTTTTTTGAGACAGAGTCGTGCTCTGTTTCCCAGGCTGGAGGCAGTGGTGCTGACCCTCTGTGCACTGCAAGCTTTGCCTCCCAGGTTTACCATTCTCCTGCCCTCAGCCTCCCAAGTAGCTGGGACTACATGCCTGACACACGCCTCTTTTTTGTATTTTTATGAGAGTGGGTTTCACTGTGTTAGCCAGCATGGTCTTGATCCCACTGCTATCCACCTGCCTTGGCCTCCCAAAAGTGCTGGATTACAGGTGTGAACCACCACGCCTGGCTTCCATTTCTTTTGTATTTTTTAGTAGAGATGAGGTTTCACCTGGCTGGGACAGGCTGGTCTCAACTCCTGACTCAGGTGATCCACTTTGGCCTCCCAAAATGCTGGGATTACGGGCGCACAATCACGCCTGGTTCCTTTTCTTTTCTTTTCTTTTTTCTTTTCTTTTTTTTTTGGAGACAGGGTCTCATTCTGTCACCCAGGTGGGAGTGCAGTTGTGCTGTCTTGGCTCACTGCAACCTCCATCTTCCAGGGTCAAGTGATCCTCCCACCTCAGCCACTGAATAGCTGGAACCACAGGCACCCACCACCATGCCCAGCTAAGTTTTTGTAGTAGAGATGAGGTTTTGCCATATTGCCCAGGCTGGTCTCCTGAGCTCAGGCGATCCACCTGTCTCAGCTTCCCAAAGTGCTGGGATTACAGCTGTGAGCCACCATACCTAGCCTGTGCGTACTTTTTCTGTGAAAGGATAGGTTGGTTGCAAGTATCAGAAAACACAAGTTGGGCTGGCTTTAGCTGTATGGACATGTACTGGACCTTCTGACTTAAAAGGCTACAGCAGAATTGACTTAATTGAGCGGCCCAGGCTCCCCTGCTCTGTTCTCCCCGTGTGTGCACTAGCATACTTTGTCATCAGGCTGGCTTCTTTACGTTGGCAGAATGGCTTGTGGCTCACGTCTTAGGGCCACTCAGTGAAGCTCAGAAGAGCCTAAAAATGACTTCTGTCATCTCTTGGCCATAAGGGGTCACTTGCTTACCCACAACCATTAATAGGGGTACATAGGGTTATGCAGATGAGTTGAGGGCTAAGCCACAACCCCTTAAGCAAATGTAGAGGGAGTTTCTCTCGGAACACGATTGCTATCTAAACAAAAATTTGGGGTGCTTTTAGGAAGGGGAGGACAAGGATTGGATGCCAGGCAGGCAACAAACAGTGGTTATTAAGATTCTCCCCCTGGGCTGGGCACGGTGGCTCACACCTGTAATCCCAGCACTTTGGGAGACTAAGGTGGGCAGATGATGTGAGGTCGGGGGTTCAGGACCAGCCTGACCCACATGGAGAAACCCCATCTCTACTAAAAATACATAATTAGCCGGGCGTGGTGGCTTATGCCTGTAATCCCGGCTACTTGTTAGGCTGAGGCAGAAGAAACGCTTGAACCTGGGAGGCAGAGGTTGTGGTGAGCCGAGATCGTGCCATTGCACTCCAGCCTGGGTGACAAGCGAAACTCCATCACAAAAAAAATAAAATAAAAATTCTCCCCCTGGTTCCTGGTCGTTTGTTTTGTGTACTAGGTGAAGATTAGGTAAATACGTAAGTAACTAGGAGGTATGCTTACTTTTGGATAACACTTCCTTAGGGAATATGATTGGAAAGTGTTTTATTTTGGCTGTCCCTTAGATTGTTACATTCGTGAAGAAACATTACGTTGTCTTTACTGGTTGGAGTGCCATGGCTCATAGCTGTAGTCCCAGCACTTGAGGCTGAGGGGAGAGGATCTCTTGAGGCTAGGAGTTTGTTTCTGTGTGGTGGACTGACTAGTGCAAATCTAACTCCTAGGTTGAAATCTTACGTAGTCAGTAGTATTTCTTCAGAAGTGTTGTTTTGGTGTAGCATTGTGCTCTTAGGGTTTGTAGATTGTCTGTGATTGAGAGATGGCTTCTCATTTGAGGAAGAGATAGGTCATAGAAGGAACTCTGTCACTGAACTTTGGACACAAGGCCCTTTGAACTTCAGTTCCTTGTTGTAAACTTGCGATACCTGCTCTAACTCACATGAAGTTTTGTGTGTATCAAAAAGCTGTAAGTAGTGTAATCTAATAAATTTTATGCAGTCATGTAAGAAAGTTATGCATTTGGTCTTCAGAATCAATATAATTATTTGCCCTCTGCCCCCACCGCAGCCCATTGTGGTGGGAGTATTTGTCTTATAAAATCTGTTGGATTCAGTTTCACATGCTTATATAAAAACATTTAAAAAAATAAAAGGAAATATGGGATACCTACTATGACTGGTGTGTGAATCAGTTCGTTTTCTTTTGAGATGGAGTCTTGCTCTGTCACCCAGCCTGGAGTGCTGTGGTGCAGTCTTGGCTCACTGCAACCTCTGCCTCGCAGACTCAAGTGATTCTTCTGCCTCAGCCTCCCAACTAGCTGGGATTACAGGTGCCTGCCACTAAGCCTGGCTAATTTTTATATTTTGAGTAGAGATGAGGTTTCACCATGTTGGCCATGCTGATCTCAAACTCCTGGCCTCAAGTGATCCGCCCACTTCAACCTCCCAAAAGTGCTGGGATTATGTGTATGAGCCACCGAGCCACGCCTGCCCAGTTCCTTTTTTGAATAAGGAAATGAATGTGTTGTGGTTAAAGGTTAGATTGACATTTCAGTGCCCTTGGAGTTTGCCTAACCTTCAAGTTTGTGGCTCTTTTCCACAGTGACTTCGGTTTCGGTAAAATAGTGTTGGACACAAGACTGGCCACGATTTCTGTGCTCTGTTTTTCTGGGATAGGTACCCGAAAGCCCACGCTTCTAGAACTGGGGTGTGCTGAAAGCAGTGTTTGGCTGAGAGCCGTCAAGAGGCCGTGTGTGTGTGTGTGTGTGTGTGTGTGTGTGTGTGATTATCCACTGGATAGTAGTTTGTCCTGGGATTACGTTAAAATGTAGTCATGCCTAACATTCTCCATTAAGTATGCAGGTCTCCTAATTAGCCCAAGGTATGAGAAAGATTTTTTTTCAATCAGGTAACTATTTAAAAAGAACTCTATTTTAAATACTTCACCATGTACATGGGACTTTATATTTTGGGAGATAACTGAGGTTGGGTTTGAGTGGTAAGGCAATTGGACTTGGTTTTTTTTTTTTTTGAGACGGAGTCTCGCTGTGTTGCCCAGGCTGGAGTGCAGTGGCCGGATCTCAGCTCACTACAAGCTCCGCCTCCCGGGTTCACGCCATTCTCCCGCCTCAGCCTCCAAGTAGCTGGGACTACAGGCGCCCGCCACCACACCCGGCTAGTTTTTTGTATTTTTAGTAGAGACGGGGTTTCACCATGTTAGCCAGGATGGTCTCGATCTCCTGACCTCGTGATCCACCCGCCTCGGACTCCCAGAGTGCTGGGATTACAGGCTTGAGCCACCGCGCCCGGCCGGACTTGGTTTTCAGAATATAGTGTTAACAGTATAAAACTACATTATGCCCCGGTGGTGCAAAAACATACTTAAAACATTAAATGTTGTATCTGCTTTTCTCTTCTAGGACCTTCTAGTCTGTAAGGGTAGTGTTTGCAAAATGCTTGACTTTTAGTGTACTCATAGTCGGTTCTGATGTTGAGACTTGGTCATCTCAGAATTTTTGAGGTGAAATAGTTGTCAGTTGCATAATTTTTTTAAAGAGGTTCACAACTTGTTACATAACTGTCTTATATCTAAGCCAGGCTACTAGTGATTATTGAGTTTTCCCAGTGTTGAAATCTGTGATGAAACCATTAGTCCCTTGCAGATCTGACTGTTGGACTTCTTGTGTCTTCAATCAAAACAAACCAAAACTTGGCCAAGCTCTTCCCAGGATAGTTTGTTTTGTTTTGTTTTGTTTTGTTTGTTTTTAAACCACCTCATGTGGCCCCTTCCCTTTGGCCCTTGAGTTTTGTATCAGGTTTAGCTTCTCTTTTTTTGTTGTCTAGTTTGGCAGGTGTATGTTTACATGCCTACTTCATTTTTCTTTCTTCCTTTTTTTTTTTTTTTTTTTTGAGAGAGAGTCTTGTTCTTTCACCCAGGCTGGAGTGAAGTGGCACACTCTCGGCTCATTGCCACCTCCGCCTTCCGGGTTCAAGTGATTCTCCTGCCTCAGCATCCAGAGTAGCTGGGATTACAGGTGCCTGCCACCACGCCTGGCTACTTTTTGTATTTTTAGTAGAGATGGGGTTTTGCCATCTTAGCCAGGCTGGTCTCGAACTCCTGACTTCAGGTGATCCACCTGCCTTGGCCTCCCAAAGTGCTAGGATTACAGGCCTGAGCCACCACGCCCGGTCATCTTTCTTTGCACTCTCCAAGCCTGCTTCAGACTTGTTTCTTGTATCCCTTTTACTATGCTTCAGACTTTTTTCCTCTGTTTCTCCAGGTCTGTGCTTACCTCGTAACATTTGGCTTTTGAAGAATAAAATTTCCTTGTTCTCTTCAGAAACAGAAACTTCTTCATTTATAAGCTTGATTAAAAGCAGTTCTTCTAGGTAGGATAGGTTTAAAAACGTGATTGCTTCTAGGTTAACACATTCTACATTTATCCTTTATGTGGTCTGATAAGATAAGTTTTAGTTGCTCAATGACTTGATTTCTCTTAATGCCTCCAGCTCTTTCAGAATCATCTAAGTTTTAGGTACAGCATTACAAAGTCATCTTTTGGTTTGTCCACCCCTTTAGGGTTGGCTCATCTAAATCTTTTCTTAAAGAGATGGGAAAGTGGTGATCAAAAGTGGTGATCGTCTCTAATGCTATTTATATTCAAAATGGTGGAGTCCTTGCTTTGTTTATGAAGAAGTGAGAAATCAAGATTATTGATTCACATTATACCAGTAGTGAGACACTGGAGAAGTTACTTCACTTTTGAGCTGCTTTTTATGTTTGTAAAATTAGAATAATCCATCTTCTCAAAGTTGTGATGGAGAAGATATGAATGCAGTCTATAGCATATCAGGTTTCCAAATTGATGTCGAATTCTAGTCCTGGTCCTTTTTATTTTGAAGTCTTTTTTCTTTTTAACATCCCAGGTCCTACACTGATTATTTTTTTAAGAGAAAAGATCTGTGGACAATATCCTTGTTTTTCTTTCTTCAGCAATAAAGACTGTCATCTGCCAAAGAGTCAGCCTTATTATAAAGTTCTGGTTGTTCTGCTGCCCTCTTGACATTTTCTGTAATAGTGCAAATTCAGCTTGGGATCCTCTGTGATGTTTGGATGATTGTTTTTTTTTTTCCTGGAACACAGCTTTACATTGTTTGACGATTGCCCATCCTTTCAGAGTCTACTGTAGACATAGCAGACAAGAAATTAAAGCCACCGGGTGCAGTGGCTCACGCCTGTAATCCCAGCACTTTGGGAGGCCGAGGCGGGCGGTCAATGAGGTCAGGAGTTCGAGACCAGCCTGACCAACATGGTGAAGCCCGGTCTCTACTAAAAATACAAAAATTAGCCAGGTGTGGAGGCGTGCGCCTGTAATCCCAGCTGAGGCAGGAGAACCCGGGAGGCGGAGGTTGCAGTGAGCCAAGATTGAGCCACTGCACTACAGCCTGGGCAACAGACTCCATCTCAAAAAATGAAATAAAATGAAATAATCAAAGCCGGGAAAAGTAATAGAGAAATGTACACAGTGTTGTTGCTTTTACAAAAAGTTCAAGGATAAAGTAAAGATGTTGGTTAATGCTGTTAAAGACATACTGGTGATTTTCTGCTGGCACAGAAGTTCAAAAATAAATTGCAGTGACTTAAATTTTCAAATACTTTTTTCAACTAGATGAAACCACTGAAAGGTAGGGGTCATTTTACCAAAACCCAGGTGGAGTATACACAAAGAATCAAGTCTGGGAGATCTATTGGGAATGGTTGAGTTACAGGAAGCTGTTGGGAACTGGAAGGAGAATGAGAATATACCCAGGGAAATAAAGCTTTTTGTTTCCACCATGCTATTTGGTTTTAGTGTTGAGCCGTCAATCAGAATTAATTTTTCCTTCTAAAAAGTTTGTCGCTGTCTTCAGGTTGTTCCTGAATCTTGGTGCTGAATCTGTCAGTAGGAGTGCATTTCCACAATGACGTGGTAAATGCAGATGAGCGTGGCCTGAGGCATGTGCAATACTTAGACATCTGTTGAATGATGTGATGCAAGTTATTTTAGGTAGTTCCATTACAGATAACTAATCTGTTTCTGTTAAAAAATTTTTTTTTAACAAGACAAGCTCCAGGACTGTGTTAAGTCAACACTGAATTTAGACATTAAGATTAAATTTTATATATAATATTTTCATTATGACTGTAATCATTTCAGTTTATATTACTGATACAGAGGCCACATCATGGTATTCACTTTGGTTAGCTTGTAAAATGGTTTTCTTTAGGAGGGAATACAGTTTGACTCTAATGATCATGATACATGTTTTCTTTTTCTTTATTTCTAACAGAAAGCGTGGATACCCATCAACGAAGTTTTGATATTGGAATTCAGATTGGCTATCAGCGACGCAATAAGGATGTGTTGGCTTGGGTTAAAAAACGCAGAAGAACTATTCGTAGAGAAGATTTGATCAGCTTCCTGTGTGGAAAAGTTCCTCCACCACGAAACTCTAGAGCTCCCCCAAGACTGACTGTAGTGTCCCCTAACCGAGCTACTTCAACGGAAACTAGCTCATCTGTAGAGACTGATTTGCAACCCTTCCGGGAAGCCATAGCTCTGCATGGTAAAGCCGTTTAAACATATTTCTTTGGAAAAATGGTTAAGAGGGTGCCTGTGGACCCATTTTTCACTTTTAGGTTTAGGTCCAGATATGCTGTTTTTTGTCTATTACAGTAAACAGCTTGCTCTTGAAATGTTTAATAGAATGTAAGCTAAACCTTATATGGGCGATTTCTGTCAGATAACCCATCCTAGAAAATGTTTTTAGAAAGTTAGTTTGAGCTTATTGGTGTTAAAATTACATATCTTTCTGCAGTGTTGATTAGAATTTATCGCTTTACACTTATGTGTTGTACATGTTTTTCTCCTCTTCTGAAGTCAAAGAGGAAGTCCTTGTGTCTTCTGTTATATTTCTAATGGTCCATGACAGGCAAGTAAGGTGGGAGATTGTTGGGTTAGTTCTCATGGGACCTGGGACCTCCCTTGATACCTTTCTTACTTGGTCTGCTATAGATGGTGGGAGAGGATGGATGTAAGACTCGACCTTATGCCTATCGTCCCGTCCCTCAGGTTCCTTGCGCTTTAAGAGGCGGGCCCAGCAGAGTGCAGCCAGTGGACAGGTGGATCGCTGTCTCCCCAGACCAGACCTGTCATAAGAAGGCACTCTTGGCTAGGGGATTTTAGTATTGCTGGAGAAACCCAGGGAATGTAGTCAGTGATAAGTCTGTTGTTGCTTGTTGCTCTCTAATACAGACTTCCAAATAGAGCTGGGAGAGTTAACCTGTGTGACAGCATTTAATACTGCTTAAGGAAAGAAAGCAACAGAATAATAAGACTTGCTTGAAACCATGGTGAAAACGTGGACCACGCAGATGGCTAAGGAGGTAGAAGTAATTAGGTCATGAATTCTTTTTTTTTTTTTTTGGAGATGGAGTTTCGCTCTTGTGGCCCGAGCTGGAGGGCAGTGGTGTGATATTGGCTCACCGCAACCTCCGCCTCCGGGTTCAAGCAATTCTCCTGCCTCAGCCTCCTGAGTAGTTGGGATTACAGGCATGCACCACCACGCCTGGCTAATTTTTTAGAGACAGGGTTTCACCATGTTGGTCAGGCTGGTCTCGAACTCCCAACCTCAGGTGATCCACGCCACCTCGGCCTCCCAAAATGCTGGGATTACAGGCGTGAGCCACTGCGCCTGGCCATGAGTCTTGTTGACAGTTAACATTTTTGGGCCATAGTACAAGTCATCTAAAACAAAGTAACCTGGTAAGGTACTAAGAAATAGTGGGATATAAAGAAACTTTATTGAAGTTGAATCATTGAAACTTTAATACCTGTAGAGATTTTGTTCTCTCTGGCAAACTGTATCCTGAAACCCCAATGTTGTTTTTTCTGTGATAGTGTTTAGGAGAATTAAAAACAAAAACATGAATTGCAGGAAAGTTCAGGTTGTATGGATGCAGTACTTAAGACTGCACGCTGTTCCTGATAGAGTGGAGTAGTTAGGCTGTCAGAACTTTGGAAGCTCGGGCAAAAATGGGATTGATCTGTTGATACTGAATTAGAGAGTTTCACATCTTTTCCCCTAAAGTTTGGGAAAACAGTTAACTAGAGGTGTACATAGTTTGTTAGATTAATTTTAGTGCATGGTAATATTTGATGCAGTTGTCTCAAGTATTGTGATATTCTTCCTTTATTAAGAGGGTTGTGGCTCATTCCATGCTTCTCTTAAGGTATCTTTTTTACTCTATTGTACTGTTACATTTTAGAGGAGAGTTTTAAGAAACATAAAAACCACACTTGTTATCTTAAGGTAGCGGTAGTGTACATAGTAGTAAAAAGGGCAAGCCGGCACCCTCTGCCCTCAAAAAACTGTATCCTCCAACTCCCATGTATTTTCTTATATTGCAAGTGTTCCATCTGTGATTTATTGTTTTCCTGAACTTTGGGAGTTTTAAGTAATGATACAGTTGAAGGGACTGTTTATAATTTTCACATGTTTAAGTTGTGAGGATTTAAAACTTAAATATAAGGTTTTGTGTAGGAAAAAATGATCTTTACCTCCAGTAAATTTCTTATGTAGCACTAATCCAGTACGGATTGGAGACAATGCAGTCTTACTCTTAGGGTTCATACCTTTAATTCATGGGTTAAAACAGTGTTGTGGTGAAGTAATAGGGCCCCTTGAAAGACTCTACAGAAACATAAATTATACTGAGTTGTGCTCTACTGGTTTGTGAGAACATCAGTGTATTAAGGAGAATGGTAGTTTAATTTGAATATTTAAAGTAATTTGAATGGTTCTGGTACTAGGGCCATTGTTAACTACTAATGCTGATTAGTGACTTTAACTGGGTGTCCTTATTATCTGATTTGTTTGAAGTGAACACTGTTATGGTGCTCTTTTAAGATGTACTTGGAAACACCATAGTTAGGGTAAATACAATGCCAGAATTCAGTCTTGCATATTATTTGCTTAGCCAAATTCATGAAGTAAAAGGCCAAATTGAAGTTTTTGGAGTTTTGCATTGAGGGTGGGTCTAAATTCATGTGTTCGGAGAGTAAAAGGACATGGGAAAAGAATTGGTATATTGAGGCAGGCTTGAGTTTATAATCAAAGCAAACTCCAACGTTCCTCTTCATGTCCTATGTATTTAAGAGAGGACAGTTTTCCCTCAGTTTTTTTTCCCCTTCCTTACCCCTATCCCCATGAAATACAGCCCAACCAAACAAACATGTTCTTAAGTTAAAGGAATATGGCAGACTTGATGCCTGCTGAATATTTCATGTAGATAGAGTGTGACAATGAATGAGATCCCAAGTCATTACCCTTGTAAGCCTCGGAACCCAGTTTAGTGGGAGAGACTAATGTAAACAGGTTTAATCAAAAGTTTATCAATTGGCCAGGTGCTGTGGCTCACACCTATAATGTCTGCACTTCGGGAGGCCAAGGTGGGTGGATCACTTGAGGTCAGGAGTTTGAGACCACCCTGGCCAACATGGTGAAACTTTCTCTCTGTTTAAAGAAAAAAAAGGTATATCAATTTATGGTTATCAAACAGGTTTGTTTGTTTGTTTGTGTGTTTGTTGTTTTGAGACTGAATCTTGCTCTGTAGCCCAGGCTGAAGTGCAGTAGCGTAATCTCGGTTCACTGCGACTCCCGCCTCCTGGGTTCAAGTGATTCTCATGCCTCAGTCTCCCGAGTAGCTGGGATTACAGGCGCCTGTCACCACGCCCAGCTAATTTTTGTATTTGTAGTAGAGACAGGGGTTTCACCATGTTGGCCAGGCTGGTCTTGAACTCCTGACCTCAGGTGATCTGCCTCAGCCTCACTGCTTGCCCCTAAGTGCTAGGATTGCAGGTGTGAGCCACTGCACCGGCCTCAAATAGTTTTTATCAAAGCTACTTCAATTAGTGCTAGCAGGGCTTAAAGACTAATGCAGTGCTTTATTTTGACACTTGTCTGCAACATACTGCTTTTTTTCCTGTGTCCTGTGGGACCTAGTCATTTGTGTGTTAGACTCACAGAGGAATTAAAGAGATAAACATGCATGTGCTAAATAGATTTCTGTCTTGCTTTGTTATTCTGTCTTAAAATAACATTATAAATTTCCCAAGAGTTAAATTAATACTAATAACTGGTAACTCGTTTTTATGTAAACAGCATACTTGAGCCCAGAAATCTTCTGGACTGCTTTATGGATCTCTGCCTGCCCTTCTCATTGGTCCTCTGTTCATCCCTTCTCTTCTAGAGCTTCTCCTTACCTTGGCTTCTCTTCTGCCACATTGGCCTGCCTGACCTGTCCTCAGGCCCCATCACTGCCCTAGATTACGTTCCCCACCTCTTCACTTCCAAATCTGGGCCTCTCGTTTAGATCTTCTCTTCTGACTGCCAGACGGCATGTCCCACTGTCCTCCGGTGTATATCTCCAAAGTGTCCCACGGGCATTTGTCTCAGATGAAGTTTCAGGTTGGACTCATTCTTCTGCCCCAACAGCAGAATGACTCATCGAGCCATTCAGCACATTCTCTATATGGCAGATTCGGTGCTGTCTCTGGAAATACATCAATATACAGCGATTCTTTTTTCTGTTGAGGCAAACATAGATTTGGACAATTTCTATTCAGGTCATGAATGTGGTATGTGGAAGATATTCTGAGAGCAGAAAGGGATGTTTTACAGCACAGCCAGCTGTGTGGCGCTCATGGCAGGCCCTCTGGAGGAGTTGAGCCTGGGCTCTTGGGCTAATGTTTCAGCTCTCACTTCCTTCTGAGCTGTTGTTGCCAGTCCATCTTTCATGAGACCATTGGAATGATCTTTCTGGTCTTGTCACTTCATGGTTTAAAGTTTCCCCGGGGCCTACACAGTGAAGTCCAAATTCAGCATGGTGTATTACAAGACCCTTATGATCCAGTGTTAACCAGGGGTTAGGTATCCTAGCCATACTGTTTATCTCTTGAATACCTCTGTGCTGTTTGATGAGTCCAGCCCCTACGTGTTCATACCTCACTTCTGTGACACCCTTCCTTCAGGTCTCCCAATCTCTGTAGCCTCCCTGAACTAGGCATTTGCTCTGCTGCTTGATTTGTTTCTGTGACTGTCCCATTCCCCTCGGCACACATGATAGCATGGACCTTGTCTTGGTCCTTCTTTTTTTTTTTTTTTTTTTTTTTTTTTTTTTGGCTTTAACAGAACATAGCAAAGAACTTGACATAGATGTATTCTGAGTTTACCACTGGAGTTACCACAGAGGTCTGCTAAGTGAATACAACACAGTGGGGACCCAGAACCTCTAGAAAGGGTTGAGAATTACAGTCCCCCAGATAGCTACAATCAGGAAATAATGTAACCTATTTGCCTAGGGTGCTACATACAACTGAGACTTCCATGGGACCTTAGGGTGATAACCATTAAACCTCCTCTTTCAGTGTTTGTTTACTTTGTAAAAGCATCACACTAAGGAGGTTGTCATTTAATCCTCATACCTACCCTGGGTTATTAACACTGTTGATGAAGAAAGGTTTACTTGGCTAAGATATGGAGCAGTTTAGTAAGTGGTAGAATAGATACTCCAGTCCTGTCTCCAAAATGCATATTTTTTTGAATTTGAAAAATTTTTAGTTTTCAATATATTTCTTATTTTTGACTTTTTATTTTCTGTAGAGTTGGAGTTTCACCATGTTGTCCAGTCTGGTCTCGATCTCATGGGTGCAGGCCATCCCCCAACCTCGACCTCCCAAAGTGTTGGGAATACTGGCATGAGCCACGGTGCCTGGCCTCAAAATGCACACCCTTAACCACTATACCCTTACGTTTTTAGATGTGGGATTTTTGTCTACCACATCGTCCCCACTAAGACCTAGGGCTTAGGTGTTGAGGTGGGAAAGATCTTTAGGCTTTTCTTCTCAAAATTAATCAGAAACGATGTGAATTTTATCTCTCTTTCTGTGGTTTTCCCTATAAGCAAATCTGGATTAGTAGACTTAAAGGTGAATAAACAACTGTATCCCTGGTTCACTGGTTAGGAAGAGTACGTAGTCTTTGTGTATAGGCTATTTTCTTTGGTAACCTTGGGCAACGTGCTCCACCTCACCAAGACAGTCTCCTTTGTGAAAGGTGATATAAGATAATACATTAAATGAGAACCCAGGCAGGTTACCTACCCTACCATGACACTGGAAGTATTCTTTGCCTTGAGGAAAGGAGAATTCTGGTTTGTTCCGGGTCCTATGGGTACTCTCTTTTCCCCTGGGCAATTTTACTATAAAAATAGACCAAGGATCTCAAGGCCCAGTGGCTTTTGCCTTCTGGGATACTTTTTGCCTCCCTGTTTAGTAAAGGTCACATTTTAAATTGCAGCTAACACGCTGGAGGGGGTCAGATCATTTAGAACTTTGACTCCTTAAATATTACTTGCTAAGATCTTGAGCTTGTCTGATGTTGTGACCGACTAGTGAAGTTGGTTACATTGTCTTTCTCCTCACTGGAGGGAGAGATTTGGAGTTGCCCTGTCCAACCCAGTGCTATCTCTGGAAAGGGTTGGATTGAAATCTGGGCTCCCTTCATTCTGAGCTGTCATCATGGGGGTTAGGTGAAAAGGGTCCCGAGTAAGAAGATGGCGTGGGTCCTAGGGTGGGGAGCCAGATGCCAAGTCAGACTTCACTCAGTAGCTTTATGCAAAGCCCCACTCTGACTCGTAGCATCTCATAGGTGATCTCTGCAAGTTGCTGACCCTGATTCAGACTGTTTCATAAAAATCAGACACTTGGTTTAGTTCCCAAACTGATTTTGATGACATTCTTGACTGCAGGGCTTGGAGGTAACCCCACTGGGTCTGAGTTGTCCCTCTGTAAAGTTACACATCATTTCAGACTCAAAGGCCTTCAGCATGCAGGGTCTGGTGTCATAATAGGCACTGATGGGAACCATTACTATCATTGGCTTTTGGCTTTACTTTTACCAGCTGTGAGTTCCTTTCCTGTTTAAAACAAGTTTTATTTTATTTTATTTTATTTTATTTTATTTTATTTTTGAGACGGAGTCTCACTGTGTCGCCCGGGCTGGAGTGCAGTGGCCGGATCTCAGCTCACTGCAAGCTCCGCCTCCCGGGTTCACGCCATTCTCCGGCCTCAGCCTCCCGAGTAGCTGGGACTACAGACGCCCGCCACCTCGCCCGGCTAGTTTTTTGTATTTCTTAATAGAGACGGGGTTTCACCATGTTAGCCAGGATGGTCTCGATCTCCTGACCTCGTGATCCGCCCGTCTCGGCCTCCCAAAGTGCTGGGATTACAGGCTTGAGCCACCGCGCCCGGCCTAAAACAAGTTTTAAAGACAGGGGGACTTGGGCAAGCCCAGGCAGTCTAGCCTTTAATATAAAAATTTCAAAACAAAGGAAAAAAACTTTGTAAATTGTTTTTTTAAAGCAGTGCTTTGTGAGTTACAAGACAGCAGCAGCTCCTCAGTGTTGATTGCCTAGGCCTTTTTGGTTTGAAAACTCTGCTTTCTTTGTGAATTTGGTGTTAGGAGTTCTTACTGTTATTCTGCAACCTTTACTATTGTCCTTTATTTACTGAACACAGTGAATACCAAGCACTCTGTTTATTAGAGGCTAAGAGTAGGGGCAGGTGATTAAAGAAACAAAAATGCTAATAATCTCCTCAAGGAGTTTCTGGCCTAATAGATTACAGTAGACAGTGTGAAGTATCTAAACGCAGGGAATCAGATTAGGCACAGTGTCATCTCCTTGAGAATTAATAGGCTGCATTTCTGGGTTCCTCCCCCCCCCTGCCTTTTTTTTTTTTTGCCCAACAGAGTCTTTCTGTGGACTGCATGGAACTTCTTATTCTCTTAAATCATTAAGTTGCTTGATAATATTCTTGGATTTGGAGAAACTGGGTGTAGGGCTCTATGAAAAAATCATTCAAAATCGGGTTTAGGGGTATAAGGTTGGATAGGATGTTTTACAAAGAAGAATGTAAGGCAGATAACTAATTTGTCACATCCAAAATAGAAAACTGCTACCTTTTCCCTAGAAAAGGAAAGCTCATTTTAGGCAGCCTAAACCAGTAAGATTTTCTTTCTCCTCCAAGTGCAGATTTTTGTACCCTTTGTTTGTCAAAACCTTCTGTGGCCCTACACATGCCAGAGTGATAAGGAAGTTACCACATTTTTTTGAGAACAAATCACTCCTGATAACATTTCTTAGACAATTGATCATTTTAAGAATAAATTTAATTGTGTTTGGCTGTGTCTTGCCCCTTTCGTGTCACTCTTCTACCTCTTCCATCACTATAGCTAAATATTTAGAAGTATGTCTTGACAGCAGCACGAATGTTTCGATTAAGTATTTTAAAACTGATGGATGGTATGGCCGGGCGCAGTGGCTCACGCCTGTAATCCCAGCACTTTGGGAGACCGAGGTGGGTGGATCACCTGAGGTCAGGAGTTCGAGACCAGCCTGACCAACATGGAGAAACCCCGTCTCTACTAAAAATACAAAAATTAGCCAGGCGTGGTGGCACATGCCTGTAATCCCAGCTACTCAGCAGGCTGAGGCAGGAGAATTGCCTGAACCTGGGAGGCAGAGGTTGCAGTGAGCCGAGATCGCGCCATTGCACTCCAGCCTGGGCAACAAGAGCAAAACTCAGTCTCAAAAAAACAAAACAAAACAAAATAAAACAACCTGATGGTATAGTACGAAAGAAACATCTTGCAGTTTTCTGTTGTAGAGAATTAATTAGAACCAACGTGTTGGATTATACCATTCACCTTTCAGAATCCTTCCTTCTCTCTGGAAACCCACACTCCTCCCAGCAGTGTGTGGAACACAGTTGATTCTTAAGGAATGCTTGTTGAATGTTGCAGTCTGCATCGTCTTGAAATAACAGAACTGTTGATAGCTGTTTAAAAGTAAAATGTGTCTAAAAAACATTTGGAAATTAGATGTAAGAGATTAATGCACCAAAGCAATCTCTTAATTACTTAAAATGAATTATTTCAAAGAATCTTCTTTAATTGAATTTTCTGTGAAGTCTGAAATTTGTAAATTACGCCCCTTTGTTCAAACCAACCCCTGAAAAGAACAGTTAAGGCAATTAAGATACCATTAAAATTTTCAATAAAAAGTTGGCATTTTCTGTGTATTAAGATTAGATGTTAGCTGCTGAAGTTTGTGGAGGTAGGACATAAAGCTTCCAACATCAGTAGTGCAAAATTGTGTAGAACTTGCAGTAACATTTTGTTGAACATTTTTTCATTGCAGTGGAAAGGGCCATGTAGCATGCCTCAAAGACAGGTTATACTCAGCCTGGTGCTTGTTTAAGCAGTTTTTATATTCATTCAAGTTTAATTTTCTCACTGATTTTATGATTAATTTCTTGGAAAATTTGAAAGTTTTCAATAAGTAAATGAGTATCTTGTTATCCCACTATATAGAGATTAACTGTAGTTCAATGTTTGGTGCATTTTCTTTTAGTCTTTTTTTCAATGTATAAATATTAAAATTATTTCATAGTTGAGATCATACTGCATATATGATACTGTATCTTGCTTTTTTCATTTTAACGTCGTGAGCAATTTTCCCATGACATTAAAAACTGTCTTTGAAAAATGGAAAGCATTTGGGGCTGTCAGCATAACTGAAAATGTTTTCTTGGTGTGACACATGTATCTTTGTAATTGGTTTGATTTAGTGTGCTTTATTTCAATAAAAATTCAGTATTATAATTTACAGATTGGGGTGGGGAGTGGTATCTACTTCAAATTACCGAAATCTTCCTAGTAGAATTCCTTTTTAAATGTTTGAACTCCCCTGGTACATCTTAAACACGACATTGACACTGCAAGTGCTTGGATGTCCTGGCACCTCAGAACACAACTTTGTGCAAAAGGAGTGCTGTGCATCTGAATAGTGCAATTCATTTCCAATGCAAGAATGCCAGTTTCTTAGGGCCCCTGGTCAGGATATTACCCACTTTGTTTAAGTTGTGATTTCAAATCCCATTTTCTATGGGAGATAACACTGGTGGAACAGATCTGCAGAGGGCCCTGCACCTGCGCTGGTGGATCAACGGTGTCTTCTCACCTCCCAGGGCTAGCTGCCTTACCTTCCCTCATGTGGTTTAAGTGGCTGGGAAGCAGATAGACAGTGTAGATGAAGTCCTGGGCCACTGGCTGCTGGACTGAGGCAGTGAGATGACTGGACTGCCATTTGTTCTTTCTCTGCCTGTATGTGACCTCTAACTATGTGCCTGGAAACTGAATTACATGTAATTAATGCTGCAAACAGGATTTTCTTACTGCCTAAGCATGAACTTGGTGTGAAAATAATAGTTAATAATTTACCATGTAACTTGGATTCTTATAACCTGGACTGTAAATTTGTTTTAGCTCCAGTGGGAGTTTTCCTTTTCAAAGTGTGATGAAACCATCCTCATCTTTTTCCACCCCTGGACTAATCATTTAAAATGGATACAGAAACTTTAAAACTGCTGAGTTTATCTTGTGTTAAGCGATTAAGACTTCTCTGTCTAATCATGCTGCTTGTTCTGCTTTTGTCAATTGATATTCCCGTAGCCCTTTTGAAAAAGTATGTTTTTGGTAGAAATTAAGTTGTATGCCCTCAGGACTTACAACTTGGTTTTGTTTTTGTTGTTTTTGTTGTTTTTTTTTTTTAGTTCTGAAGCATGTTTAGATTTTTCTGTACTTGTATAGGTCTGATTATGTGGCTTAGCTAAGGTTTCCTAAAGCATCTTCTAGTAGCTGTCATTGGTTTGTAAAATAAAATTTGGGCTGTCAAAATGCACCTTTTTTGGTTGTTAATCTTAATTATTTTTGACCTTTGTGAAAAGTCTTTTTGGGGAAGATTAGGTAGGCAAACTTTGAAAATATTTTCACTGCTATGAGAGTCAGTCATAGATCATATTGCACATTACAGTTATCAAGCTAAACACCCAGGTTATACACCCAGTAGAAAAAGTTGATTTCCCAGAAACTGCTGGAATTTTCAGATTGACCAAATTGATGTTTAACACATCTTCTTTTTCATGAAGAATGGCAATTGAAACAATAAGGAACATTTGCTTGAAATCCCTAGTCCACTTCTGATACAGTGTTTTGAGCCTTCCATATTTGTTGTTAGGTATTAAACATGCTGCCGTGGGACTCCTATGTTAACAACGGCATTGAGGTGGGGTTTGTTGAATTCTTTTTGTCATTTGAAATGACAAAGGGGATCTTGATTTTAATTATTGAAATAGCCCAGTTTATTGCTGAATGTGCCCATATTTTGCCATTATACCTTTTGGATTATGAAACAAGTATGAAAGGTTATCTTTGAAGAACGTGGGCACCTTGTAATATGTTACAGGCTGAGACTAGGATATAAGAAGGCATGGCTCTCCCCTCAAGTTTAGTCTTGCTGTAGAACTTTAAAAAAAGCCAACAATGGGGATAATTGAGTTTTAAACTTGATGGCAGTGATTTAAGTGAAGAGAACCACCTGACTTTATTTCCTGGTGTTGGAGAGGTGAATAAACATCAACAGCTGAGCCTTGGATGTCAGTGGATTTCAACATGAGGGGGTAGGACTTTGAGGTATTATTCTTTTTCAGAATTCAATGAATGTTATGTGCCAGGCACTGTGTTAAGGTCATTAGATGGAGATGAAAAGATATTTTCTATAGGAAGAGGTGGTTGGTTGTACCATGCTATAGAAAAATAGCTCAAGATGTTTTTTGTGGTTTGTTTTTTAAAAATAAGCTTGTGCCGGTTGAGGAAGAGGAAGTGAAGTTCCTTTTTGATGGTGTTGAGTTTGAGATGTCCAGTAGGCAGTTAGAAATCTGGGAAGGCCCTTGAGCTCATTAGTCCAGTTTTAGGTAACGTGTGGGTAAGGTAGGGGTTGAGGATATCACCCAGGGTGACACCAGCCTTTCAGGAACAGAAAGGAACCCCCCCACCAAGGCGACTGAGGAGGGAGCAGAGAGTTTCAATTTCAAGGAGGAGGAAAGAGAAGCCAGTAGGAGAACCAGGAAAGGAGCCTCAGAAGAGAGTGCTGGGGAATAGATGGGCTGACTCAGGGAGTGACAGACATTTGCAAATGTTGAAAGAGATAGTTGCAGGCCTCACTATTTCAGAGAGCTGCAAATTGCATGATGTTGGTAGTGGGGATTCGGTCTAAGGGTGAAGTGAAGAGGGCAGGAAGGGAAGGGAGAAAAACTGTTCAAAGAGATGAGGCCTAAGAGGCAGGCTGACCCTAGGACCAACCTGCAGCCACCTTTTTTTGCTAAAATACTCTAGGCTTGGAAAAGGATCAGAATGGGATCCTAGGAATATAGATTACACTTGAGTGAGAGTCCCAGCTCTTGTTTACTACCTGTTGACCTTGGGTGAATTACTTTTAAACTTGGATTTTCGTCTGCAGAATGGAGATATTATAGGTATCATAGGAAGTAATTGAAATAGTACCTGATGCAGGAAGTACTCTCACGTTAATGCTTTTATTTTTTAATAGGTGCTAGCCTTGGAAAGGTTGAGCGGCCAAAGAGGGACAGTTTGATTTTCTCTGACCACCAGCGGGAAGGGAGGATGCGTCTTCTGCAGGAAGAGCAGCCAGGGGATTGGTTGGATTAGTGCAGAAAGGAATGGGGGGACATCTAGAGTTCGGAGTTGAGCACCTCAGAAGGGAGTTGTGGCCCGGAGGACATTGTCAGCATGTGCGATGATAGTGAGAGGCCATGGTTTTGAGAACATTCACGGAATATTTGGTGGAGAAAAACATCAGGGGGAATGATTTGATGTGATAGGAGGCAGAGACTCTTCAACTTAAAGTTCAAATTTAAACTACATATTTATGGAATTCATGATTAGAAAGAATTGGGCCCCTGTCAAATGAAACCTCTAAGCTTACTTGAAAATCTAAGATGTAGGTCCTATTATTTGAAAATTGATTATACTAAATTGTGTTATAAATTTAGTCAAGCAATAACAGATCCCTAGGTGAGGCGAGAATAGTGGAAGGGGAAATTCCTAAGGCAGATCACTGCCAATGACGGTAGGTTTTTAAAAATGCAACTGTGGTTCACGTTTCCTGGCCTGACTCGTACTTTCACAGGTTTATCCTGAACATTTAGGAGTGGAATGTAAGTTTGGCTCCTTAACTGTGTAAGAGTTTAAGGAAAGGAATGAGTATCCATGAGTGCTGGGTATATTCTGGATTCAGTAAAGTAACTTTCTTTTGCTTTTGAGGTGGAGTTTTGCTCTTGTCACCCAGGCTGGAGTGCAGTCTCGCTTCATTGCAACCACCGCCTCCCGGGTTCAAGCGATTCTCCTTCTCAGCTTCCAGAGTAGCTGGGATTACAGGCACCTGCCACCACGCCCAGCTAATTTTTGTATTAGTAGAGACGGGGTTTCACCATGTTGGTCAGGCTGGTCATGAACTCCTGACCTCAAACGATCTGCCCGCCTCGGCCTCCCAAAGTGCTGGGATTACAGGTGTGAGCCACCACGCCCAGCCCTGGATTCAGTAACTCTTAATGTTGAAAACAAAGCAGCAGGATTCTTCACAACCTCTCCCCTGCCTCCTTCTCTGAAGGATTAGAGAGGATCATGATTGAGGCTGTCCTGAAGGATATCTACCAAGTACATTCCAGACCTTATGTGATCACATAACCCGATTTGTCCAGGGTAGACTGACTTTGTACCTGGTGTCCCAGTAGAAGTTTTAACAGTTACTCTTTTCGGGCTCAACAGTAATACTGTTTTGGATGATAAATTATGTGATCACCTTATCTAGAGGGGATGTTGGAACAAGCCCGGCCAGGCCTGGAAGTGATTTCTGGCTCTCCTGAATACTTCACACACATACACACTCATCAGAGGGGTCTGTTGGGATGGTAACTTTGGGTAACCAAAAATGTCTTGTCTTTAAAGCAAATGCTCCTGTCCTTATCTGTAAATTGTGTGCGGTACCTACCTCATAGATGGGAGAATTTCATGAGATATTTGTACACCTAGCATGGTGATTGACACATAGTAACTTTTAGTAATTGGTAGTTACCAATATTGTAGATACTGGTAGTATTACCAATAAGATATATGTCAAGACCACATGGTATGTTTTTCCAGAATAAAACTTAATTGCTTGCCAGTAATCCCTTATAAAGAAAATAGGCAGACATGCTTTGACATTGTGACAACATGGAAAGTAAGTGGGTTGCTTTCAAAAGGGTTAAATAATTGAGCAACTCTAAAACCTTTTTTCTTCTTCCTAGGTCTTAGTGGTGCAATGGCTAGTATAAGCGTGCGTTCGAGTACCCCAGGCTCTCCTACACATGTAAGCAGTGGATCGAATGCTAGTCGAAGGAGAAATGGACTCCATGATGTCGATTTGAACACTTTCATATCAGAAGAAATGGCACTCCACTTGGACAATGGTGGAACTAGAAAGCGTACCTCAGCCCAGTGTGGCGATGTCATTACAGACTCACCAACCCATAAACGCAACAGAATGATCTAAACTGCAAACATTTTCACACCCACCATGCTGCTTGAAAGCCACTTGATCCTCAACATATACTATAATTGCAAAGGAAACATGAGGCCATCTTCCCTTGTTCACTGTTTAAGACAAGTGAATTCTATAGTGGTTGCCATAAAAGGAAGTTCTAGGTATTTATAGTAGATGCCTCTTGTAATTATGGCTTTCTTAAAACTATAATCCTAGCAGAGGACATCAGATACTGTGTAGTCGTTAGCAAGATCATCATAGGCAAACATATATCCGTTCCAAGGCTAAAAGTGACCTTAACTGTATTTATTCTCAAAGGGAAAGGAAATATCAGATGTTTATTTGGTTATAGAATGCTTTTTTTTTTTTTGGGGGGGGGGGGGGTCCATTTCCTGCTGTGTTGAGTATTTTGCTTCAACAGTATTGCCAGGTTCCTAAAATTGTCTAAAAACATGATTTGGCTTCCATTTTTGCAGTTGCACTGTACCGTGCACCTGGTTTCTATATAGTAACAGTGTGCAATTCTAATTATTGGACTGTGCCCTGTTTTTAGTTTTCAAAGCAGTTTCTAATTCTGGTGATTGTGTGATGTAAAGAGGTGCTATGATGGTCATGCAATTAATACTTAATATTGAATCAATGCACAGAGCTTTATTGGATTCACTTTGTGTGTGTTAGTGCTCTAAAGTAGCAATATTAATATTAAACTGCCCCCAGATTAACCCTGTAGGCCTAAAGTACTCAGTTTTAAGACAAACACTACTTCCCATGCGGGGTACTTTCCTTGTGGTAAATGTAAACATGTAGACTGCATTCGAGGTGACCTAAAGTAGAGAGGTCATGAACTTTGAGAATGGGCTTCCTTTTTGGTTCAGTATTAGAGGGAGAGGGAGATGGATGGTGGGGTAGGTTTTCTAGTCTATCATTTTACATTTTTCATGGAGGCCCTGCTTAGTGCAGTTTCCATTGGAGTGGGTGGAAGATGATAAAGCTCTCTTTTATCTACTAATAATGTGATTGCAACTTAAAATAGCAAAACCCAACTCTCCCTGTTCCTCCAATCCCTCTCCTAAAAAGTTCAGTTTGGAATCTCATTCTGGAAAAGATGGAATCGCATGGAGATTCTCTAGCTGTTAGGTAGACCTAAATAAAAGTTCTCAATAGATTCCTCTTTTGAGTAAATATAAGACCTCTTGTAGCTACAATGTTTTAGAGCATGTTTCATCTTCATTTTTAATATCCTGAACTGAATGATAGTGTTTTTTTAGATGAAGAACTGATGTCAGCCTGCCAGGTACTGTAATTTATTCTATCATATTATTATATTATATATCAAGTAGGACAGTGAAAAATGTTTCCTTGCAAACTTGTAGTCCACTATCAGTTACTTCTATTTTTATCCTTAAAAGACCATTGCAAATCAGTGTAAGGGTTTTTCCAGTAATTACTCACAGCACTTTGTTAAAGTTTGCAATTTCTTCAGCCATTTAATAATATCTTTCTGTGAAGAAACTTTGCTGAGTTAACCATAAATATTCATTCATTGATTGGGTGGGATGTGAATGGAATGTTAGAAATGTGTGAATTGAAGTTCTTGTATTCATTATAGATGTAGCCCTTATTTAAAAAAGTGAATTCCATACTAAAACTAGGAATGAAAGTGAGATATTTCTAAATTTTTGCAAAAGTGGATCATTTTTTGTTGACTATAATAGCAGGAAGAATTATAGCAATCTGTCATTTTACCTGAAACAGACAAGCCTATGTATTATGAATACTTTCAAGCTTCCCTTTGGAATATACAAGACATGCATTTGGAGTTACCTTTGTTTCTCTATCGTTGTAAATTTAGATTCTGGAATTGGGGTTTGGTGGTGCAATGTGTTGCTCACAAGTGGTCAGAGCTCCTATTCCTAGAAGGATTTTGAGATGGAGGAACACATATTTAATTCCCCTTTATGCCTTGGTTCTCGTTCCTCCTTCCAAGTTGGATAACAATTTTTTGGTTGTTTTGTTTAAGTTGGTGCTCTGAAGCTTAATCTCAGTACCCTTTACTCTGAATTGTCAAATTTTGATAAAACATGTGCCATTTTTCTTTGGTAAAAGAAAGCAGGTCTTAATGTCTGCCAGAACACAATTTATATGCCTTATTGGCTTCATTAAACTTTTACAAAACTTTAGCATTTGTTACTTTTTTCCATTGCATTTACTTTCAAATGCACCTAAAGCATTTGTCACCCAGTTGCAGCTTTTCCCTTCTCTGTCCCATTGCTCTCTCCTGTTCCCCCACGCACAGAATAAACATGAAGCTCACCGGTAGACGCGTAATGATTTCTCTTAGGAAAACTTACTTCTGACAGCTAGATTTTTGAAATGTTTCCCTGTGCTAGTTTAGATGCAAAACAAATCACGGAAGATTGCATACCTGTGTGGTACTTTAAAAACAAGTTGACTTTTTCAGTTTCTTGAACAGTTAAGGGTGGATTTAAAAACGAAACAGTTCAGTTTGAACAGAACCTCTCTTCGTCGTAAGCCAGATTCTCTGATTCTTTTAGACATCATAGCTCCTTAGTTCTGCTCATGTCGCCCTAACTTGGCATGGGCAGGTTGCAGTTCATCCTTGGACTGCAGTGTTCTGAGCATGGCTGAAATATTACAATGTTTAATATTTTACAGAACAAAATTAATGGAAAGCATTTGGCTGAATCTGAAGACCTGCAGTCAGATTCTTCAATGTGGTTTACCCAACTGGAGTAGTGATAACACACCTTAATCATCAAATGAATAAAAACAAAAAAACCATGGGGCTTGTCTGCAGTTTTGTTTTGGTCATCACATCTGAATAACTTTTTGATGCAATCAAATGAAGTTTAGGCTTCTAAAAAGGAATTAGCTTTCTAAATGTTTTTTTCTAAGGGCTACTGGAACTCGTTAAACTCAAATAATTGTGGCTTTGGGCCTGAAGATTTCCATTCAACAGTGAAAACTGGCTAACTTCCTTTATAGTGAGAGGGACGGCCAACATCCGACCCAGAGGGTTAGTCAACCTCAGAGGCCGGTGCAAGACGCCAAGAGATGATTTTGAAATGGGACCATAATTTTAGAAAATGATGAACAGAATGATTAAGGTTTTGGCCTGGCTACTACCTCTAGTGGTGACTATGTTAGCAGATTAATCTCATTGCATTTTACTTCATATAGTATGTTATAACCTGGCATTTCATTCCTTAGATTGGTAACTGAGGTATTTAGTTTTGGTGAGGATGGGAATCTTCAGAGATACATTCTGGACTTTTGGAATGAAGTGACTAGAAAAGTTCTTCCAGAGGAACCCCTTGTTTAAAGTTGTGTTTATGGTACCTGCTACCCCTTCTTGGAAGGTGTCAGCTTTGATAGTTCAGATGACCTTACCCCATAAGGCCAGCTTCTAGCTTCCCTTTGGAATATTTGTGGTGTGTGATATTTTAGTGGGGGCAGCATTTAAGAGAGGATCAGGCCTGAGCACCCAGGCTGGCTGTCAGACCATGTGTTGTACTGTTGGGTTTGATGGGATGAGATCCAGGGTTTTACTTCGTATAGTGGGACCTGCAGGCTCCTTGTGAAGTTCAGTAGACAGTCGCCTGTGATGTGGCAAGTCAGGTTTTCGATGGCCCCTCATTTTCTTTTTAGTGTTTAAAAAAATGATTTTAAACAGCAAATATTGAGCCACACAGCAGCTTATAGTATATACAAGTCTTTTATACATTAAAATTAATACGGTGATATCTTTTTTTTATTTGAGACGGAGTTTCACTCTGTCATCCAGGCTGGAGTGCAGCGGTACGATCTTGGCTTACCGCAACCTCTGCCTCCTAGGTTCAAGCAATTTTCATTCCTCAGCTTCCCAAGTAGCTGGCAGGCGTCTGCCACTGCACCTGGCTAATTTTTGTATTTTTGTTAGATACGGGGTTTCAAATATGGTGAAATCTTATGACAGAATAGTATTCCCTTGTATGGATGAGCCTTGATACAGGTTCCCGTTTTTTTATAATTAGTAATGCAGCAGTGAATTTTTTTCTTTTTCTTGATTTTTGAGACAGAGTCTCTGTTGCTGGAGTGCAGTGGCGTGATCCCAGCTCACTGCATCCTCTGCCTCCCGGGTTCAAGCGATTCTCCTGCCTGGAACTGTAGATGTGTGCCACCACGGCCAGCTAATTTTATTTTTTATTTTTAATTTTTAGTAGAGACGGGATTTCACCATGTTGGCCAGGCTAGTCTTGAATTCCTGACTTTAAGTGATCTGCCCGCCTTGCCCTCCCCAAGTGCTGGGATTACAAACATGAGACAGTGTGCCCAGCCTGTTTTGTAAGTTTCTCGATGACAAATTTCTGCGGATGAACTATCTGGGTCAAAGGAGTTCATCTATAAAATATTGATGGGTCTTGCCAGAGTACGTTCTGCAAGGTACCAGTTAATACTTCGATCAGAAAGTAAGGGTGCCTGTTCCCTTACACCTTAGCCAGTGTTGGGTATTTACACTCCCTTCGGCAGAAGTGACCTTTCAGTTTTAATCTGCTTTTTACCTGATCATATGAAGGAAGGCTTTTTGTTTGATATCATGTGGGCTTGAATGCTGACTCTACCACCAGGTCTGGGAACCTAGGTAAGTTTGCCTCTCACGGCTCAGTTTTATCTGTGAAATAAATAGAAAAAATAGAAAAATAAATTTAAAAATGTGAATGTTAGTGACTTGTGTTCCTTGGAAGTTGGATACATTTATATCTCCATTTATAATTCTCCCATCAGCAGAGCCCTAGAGAACTCTGGAATGTGACTAGTAGCTTATCTCAACATGCCATTGAAAAATTAGCCCTTTTTGTCTAGGTGTGGTGCCTCACGCCTGTAATCCCAGTACTGGGAGGTCAAGGTGGGCAGATCACAAGGTCAAGAGATCGAGACCATCCTGGCCAACATGGTGAAACCCCGTCTCTACTAAAAATACAAAAATTAGCTGGGCGTGGTGGCACACACCTGTAGTCCCAGCTACTCGGGAGGCTGAGGCAGGAGAATCACTTGAATCCGGGAGGCGGAGAGATTGCAGTGAGCAAAGATTGCACCACTGCACTCCAGTCTGGTGACAGAGCAAGACTCCGTCTCAAAAGAAAAAGAAAAATTAGCCCACCCTTTTTTTCTTTGAGACAGGGTTTTACTCTGTTGCCTAGGCTGGAGTACAGTGGCACTCTCATAGCTCACTGCATCCTCAATAGGTAACGAACTAAGTGGTGAGTTTTAGGGAAAGGGCTTGTCCACATGTGAGAGATACTAATTTTTCAAACTGAAGTTGAATGCCCTAGGAGATGCCACAGGCCAGCAAGTACAGGCTGCCTTGCTTCACTAGTACTTAACCCTCAAGCTGGGAAGCTATTCCTCTTCAGCCCAAGTAAAGGGAGTATGGGGTTCTGGTGTGGTTGCCGTGCACTGCCGCTGTTGGGGAGGGCTATAGCATTTGCTTGTTTTTTAGGCCTGGTGGGCATGATCTCTGCTGCTGGAAGTGTCGAGGGCTCTCATCACTTAGTGGAATTGCATTTGGGAGCTTCAGGAGGCCTGGGGTTTTCTCCAGTTTCAGCAACAAGGACGGCTCAGCTGGCTGAGTTTTGCAGCCTGACCCTGGAAGAAGGGTTTGGGGGTACCTGGGGCAGCCAGCTACCATTGGGCTGCTTTTGGCACCTGTGGGTCCAGTGGGCTCAACACTCGGTACTGTTTGCTTGTGGACTCATATAATCTGAATGCCCTCTATAAACCCCCCAAGGTGTGGGCCACTATAACAGAGCTTTAGGGAAGGATTCTCAGACCATTCATACCTCTTCCTCAGGAGTGGCAGTGCCAGGGCTGAAGTTCCTTGGGGAAAAGGGGATCACCTGTTAAACAGTCCTTGATTGTAGTGGGCAGGAGCTTAAATCACTCCCAATTTCTTCTCCCCATGGTAAGTCTCAAGATCACCATGGCCATGTTGATTCAAGGTGTACGTAGAAATTTGTAACTACCAAGAAGTTGCGATTTGCTGTTTGGGACCTCCTAGGTTAACATGAATGTTGTATAGAACTGTGTTTGCATACACAGTTGCACTGGGCACAGGAAGGCTCACCTCTTGCCCATCCTCAGTGTTTCTCAGACAGGCTGGAATGTGATCTGTGGTAAGAAATAACTCTCCCGTCAAGATCTTTTACCCATCCACACCTTCGGTGACTGAACACACACAGAACTGGTGAAACAAGTCTCAGCAGTTCTTAGCTTTCTGTGTCGAATTGTCTTCACTTTATAGCTTCTTGCTGTTTCACTGAACAGGATGCTGTATGTGACCAACTGTGTTGATTTCACAGCCAGCTTGAAAACCTGGGTTCTCTGGACCTCAGCATGCAGCACAGGGTAGGTATAGACATTTCTTGAATGAGTTCATAAAAAGTAGCTTGACGTTTTCTAGGTTTTCACAAGGAACTCCCTATTTTTCCCTTTCCTGGGCCTTAGGTCTGTCGAGAGCTAGGGTGGTGGTTAAGAGAAGGACTTTGGGGTGAGTAGGGTGTAGGCAACAGTCCCACTGGCGGCCTGCCTTCCGGGGCCCTGCCTCAAGACTGGTGTGGAAGATGCCTGGCACCACGCCTGGCGCGAAGTGAGGACTCAGTTGTTAGCGTTTAAACGTGCTTGTCTTGGCATGACTGGGTAAGATTCCCTTCTCAGAGTCCGAGATCTCTCTCCTGGGTTCTGTACTGGCCTCCAGCCTCTGTTTCCCCCTCTCTCCTCTTTACTCTCTAGTTTTGTGTTTCTCCTCCTTCCTGCATGTTAGAATCAGCCACTGGGCATGCCGTACCCCAGAAAAAGTAGATGGGACTCTGGGGTGGGGCCCAGGCACCGAGATTTTCCATGCTTCAGCAGTAGAGAACCTTTGGCACATTCCTTAGAGGGGAATGTTGCTTTTGCTCCTTTGCCGATTGTTAACTGGGCGGGTGGCTAGTGGCACTGGGCTCCTTGGGGCCAGCCCTGTGGCTGAGGACAGATGGGGCTGTCAGAGGACTCAGCCCCTACTCTTGGGCTGCCTGCCACCCACCCTCAGTCCCTTGGGCTTTGGGGAAGTCAGCACAGTCAGTGCGTTCCTCTGGGCCAGGGTGTTTGACTGGCTTGGCAGGAGGAAGTTGGCACCCACGGGCTCCAGGGCATGGTGAGTCATGGCTCACCAAGGATGACCTAGCAGGTGTGCCTTGGAGACAACTCTCTGAACCTGGAAGCTGGTGGGGCTTTTTCTGCTGGAGGGAGGTTTAAATTACAGATTTCTGGACTCCCCACCTGGGCACACGTGCTGAATCCAAAGGTCTGGGTAAGACATGGTATCTCCAAAAATAAAAAGCAAATTAAAGAATTAAAAATGGGTTCTGGCCAGGTGCAGTGGCTCACGCCTGTAATCCCAGCACTTTGGGAGGCCGAGGCAGGTGGATCACTTGAGGTCAGGAGTTCAAGACCTGCCTGTTGAACGTGGCGAAACCTCATCGCTACTGAAAATACAAAAGAGAAAAAGATTCTAAAGTCCTATTACTTGTTTACCTCTTTATCTCTGTTTACACTTGGGGTTAGGACTAGTTGGGGAAGGGGGAAATGGTAGAGGAAGGTACAGGTGAAGTCTTGTGTAGGGTCTCCTGCTCCCAGATGTCACCTGCAGGTGAGCCTGGAGTCGCCGCAGCCTCTTGAAACTACGCGGGAAGCTGGACCAAGGTCAAGGCAGTTGGACACGGCAGAAAATGAAGAGACCGTTGGTCCTTAAGCAGTACGTCAGCCCTCCTATTAAGTGGAATCCTGTGATGTGCAGCAGCTTTCTGCCCATATTCCTACAGACCCCAAATCTACTCACCCGGCTGGGAGCTACTGGTGACAATGTTACAAAATACCTGTCCAGGGAGTATACCGTATTCCTAGAGAATCGTATACCAAAGGGGTCATATACACACCACTTCTTTCCCCGTTCAAGTAGATGGGATCCTTGTTGCCAGTCTATGCAGAACTACATCTTTTGTTATGTAAAGGATATTGCAGTGAAAAAGCTAAGGAGTGCTTAATGCCTACGCCAGCCCCATTGGGCGGGTTCTGATATCTCAATTCACATGATGAGCCTGTGTGACCTAACGGCGCCCATATGTGGCCCCAGGCTGGGTACTGATTGGACCCCTGCCTTGTGCCCTGGAGACACCCAGCGGGCCCTTGGGGAGCCCTCGCAGGCTGTGATGGCAGCTATGCCCTGAGCTTCCAGGTGCAGCCTGTTGGTTGAAAGGCTGTGTCACTAGCCCATCTTGGCAAGCTCTTTAGCTACCCTGCCTCAGTTTCCCCATCTATAAAGAGGGTAGGTTGTGAGGATGAAATGAGGTATTGCCTAAAACACTTGAGAAGGGTACCTGGCACTTGGTAAGTTTTTAATCCTGGCGATGTGGCCACAAGATGGCATTCTCTCTCCATTTCTCCACGGGTGACTTGGAGCAATCAGGCAACTGTGAACCGTCCCCAGATGAGAAGAGGCCATTCCCAGGTGAGAAGAGGGACTCTGGAGGAGGAGGGGGTTCACTGAGATTGGCAGGAAGCTTGGACTCATTCCTTGGTTCATCACAGACCCACCGCAAAGGAACTGTTTCCGCACTGTTGTCAACCTTAACCCACGTGCAGAACAACAGGTGGGCTCTTGCGAAGCTGTCCTGACCTGACATCGGGATGCCGATGCAGCCCAGTGCAATCCCATTTTAAACCAACTCACCGGGCTCTGGAGTCTTCACTGGGCCTTTGCGCCAGCTGCGGAAGCCTGGGCAGCCGGCATGTCCTGAGGGCGTGGTTGCTGTCCTTGCACAGGCTGCTGGGGGAGCCGACTGGGTAGCCTCTCGAACAGGGGGTGGATTATTTCCAAACCCCTGGTGGCTGAGCTGGGCCTTTTGAGCCTGGGGAGGGCCAGGGCTCTCAGTGGACCCAGCAGTTGGGATTTCCCTTCCTTTCGAGGTGTGACCTAGCAGGGCCTGGTCTGCCCAATGGAACCTTCTCCAGAGGCCTCCCTTGTTAACATTCACTTCAGCTGCAAATTTGACAAATACTGTGGTTTACGTCTGCTCCCGGGACATCTTTCTGCCCATTGTTTTGAAAGGTCATCCGCCTTACTGTGGCCCATCTGATGTGTCCTCCTGGTCATGTCTTCACCCTCCCCTCCTGCGTTAGTCTCTGGGCCCCTTGTTTCTCATTCTGCCTTGTGATGATTTTCCTTGCTGGTTTACTGGTGTTTGGGGTCTGCCATTGCTGGAGGGCAGGGTCTGCATGTGTGCATTCACTGTTGGCCTGGCACTGAATAGACACCAGTACACAGATGAATGAGGGGATTCCCAACTTACAGATGAGAGGACTGAGGCACTGAAAGGTTCGGCGGGGGGTACTCAGATCTGTCTGGCTTCTGTCCTGCCCGAAAGGTACTCGTGAGCATTTCTTGTCAAGCCCAAGCTTGGGTTCAAATTCAGGAGGGGATTGGGGAGTGTGGGCTGGTAGGAACTTGGGCAGATAACTTAATCTGAGCCTCAGTTTTCTCATCTGTGAAGGTGGGCATGACAAAGGTAACTAACGCACTGGACTGCACATAAAACATTTGGTTGGCTCTTAGTGTGCATTCAACAACCTCTTTTTTTTTTTTGAAACAAAGTCTCACCGTCGCTCAGGCTGGAGTGCACTGGCATAATCTCAGCTCACTGCAATCTCTGCCTCCTGGGCTCAAGCAGTTCTCCCGCCGCAACCCTATTACAGGTGTGCCCCACCACACCCGGCTAATTTTTTTTTTAAGAGTTCTGTTGTGCAGAATGGAGTGCAATGGTGTGATCTCAGTTCACTGCAACCTCTGCCTCCTGGGTTCAAGTGATTTTCCTGCCTCAGCCTCCCGAGTAGCTGGGATTATAGGCGCACGCCACGACACCCATCTAATTTTTTTTGTATTTTTTATTGGAGACGGGGCTTCACCATGTTGGCCAGGCTGTTCTTGAACTCCTGACCTCAGGTGATCCACCTGCCTTGGCCCCCCAAGGTTCTGGGATTACAGGTGTGAGCCACTGTGCCCAGCCAATGACCTCTTGTTTTGAGGGCCTGGCTTTGCCCGGCCAGTGACCCAAAGACGCCCATGAAACTTGTTTGACCCTGGTCGACTCAGATGAACCTGGGCTGAGTTAGAGACCTTCCCCTCAGTCCCACACCATTCAGTGATGTCAGCAAATGCTGAAATCATCTTCCCCCTCCCACAGAGCCATGCACACACAAAGGCCTGACCCCCACAGGGACATCTGAGGTCAGCCTCGAGCCCCCTAAGGCTAGGAACCCTGCATTTTCCTGTGGTGACTCACTTCCTGTTTGGGCCTTGGTTTTTGAAAGAGAAACAGCGCAGAGTCTGCTCCATGGAAACGGCTGGGCCCGCCCACCAGAGCCTTAAAGCGACAGTTTTCCCATGGCAGGGCTTGTCCTGGAAGGTCCTTGGTGGCAAATGGGATGCTGATGAATGGGCCCAGAACTTCTTGAGTCAGGATTTGAGCCGAGGGGCCCTGCTGCCAGATTCCACAGCCCAGCCACCTCCTCTTTTCCCCATCCGGATTTTCAGTTCCCCTGAAGAACCACCTCTTCGTCTCCAAGTGTCCAATCTGGTTCACTGAGCCATTTGTGCCTAGGAGGACCTGTCGTGCCGGGGCATTTACTTGCTAACCTTGTTTAACTCGCTGCCCTCTCTGGGCCTCCGCTGCCTTTTGTCTCAAACTGGGTGATAAAATCCCAGGTTGATTGTAAAAATCCATCCTGTTTGCTTGGGGTGGCACGCTCAGATGCTGACAGCATTAGATGAGTAAGCAGAGCTGGCAGCCTGAGACCACGGCGATTTGCAGAGTGAACATCTGTTTAAGGACACTCAAACCCACCAAGCACATCTATGGACAGGGCTGGCTTTGGCTTCCCTTGGGGCAGGACACCTGGGAAAATGGGCGGGTATGCTTCCATGTTCTTTCAGAAACAGCTCTCTGGGCCTCACTTTCCCCATCTCTAAAATGGGCTCCATCACCTCTCCTGGATCTGGGGTTCTGGGCTGGAATGCTCAGGAATCTGAATGGTACTCGCAGGTGCTTATTCTCTGGGTTTAGAACCTGCTCCTCCCGCCCCAAACATCTTCCGGTTTCCAGACTACCAGGTGGGGTCCTGATGGTGCCCTGGGCCTGCCCTTTGGGGCTCTGTTCTATAGGACCCTCCCTAGGTCCTGGTTGTGGCTGTAATCCTGTTATCCTTTGGCAGAAGACAAACCTATGGCTGTGTGCAAAGCAGGCTCCGGCTTCTCTGCAGGCAGCGGGGTGGGGACGAGACAAACAGGAAGTCCACCAATCCTGCAGGAATTCATGAAATGCCCACAGTGGGATGCGAGGGGCCGGTCACCACAGTCATCTTGATAACCAACCCCATTCCTCGGCCAGCTCCTGGGTGCTTTCCATGCACATCCCCAAGGGATGTGTTTGTACCTGTTTTGCTGATGCTCAGAAAGGTTGAGTGATTTGTCTGAGGATGCCCAGCTGGGACTCTCACTTGGGAGTTTCTGTCTGTAAGGTCCAGGCCCTCTTCCCCTGTGCAACGTTTCCTTACCTGGTCAGAGCACAACCCTTGCTTCCGTGGAGCATGTGATCCAGGAGAATGACATGTGGGGTCACTTTTATGTGTTTAACTTGGCTTTTTATTCACTCCAGATAAATGGTGGTGGTTTCCTGTCTAAGCAGAGAGAGAGAGAGAGAGAGAGAGAGAGAATAGTTTCCTGATGATGCTTTTCCACTGA
This sequence comes from Papio anubis, assembly GCF_008728515.1. NCBI lineage: Eukaryota > Metazoa > Chordata > Mammalia > Primates > Cercopithecidae > Papio > Papio anubis. Next base: position 64,255,153 of record NC_044993.1, read on the forward strand.
ATTAGGCCTTTAAAAAGTTTAAATTAAATTAAATTAAATTAAGAGATTGAGCCACTGCACTCTAGGCTGGGTGACAGAGCGAGACTCTGTCTCAAAAATGGAAAAGCAAAAACAAAGTGATACTGTGTTTTGAACACAGCTTTGAAAAGATAAGTGGCTATTACTTGGGGTTGGGAAACCTGAAATGACGTGCATTCTCACATGCTGCTGCTAAGAGGTGCTAAAACATTTTGAAAAATAAGTTGGCTGGGCCTGACACAGTGGCTCACGCCTGTAATCCCAGCAGTTTGGGAGGGCAAGGTGGGCAGATCACTTGAGGCCAGGAGTTCGAGACCAGCCTGACCAACGTGGTGAAACCCTGTCTCTACTTAAAAAAAAAAAAAAAAAAAAAAAAAATTAGCTGGGCCCAGTGGCATGCCTGTAATCCCCGCTACTCAGGTGGCTGAGGCACCAGAATCGCTTGAACTTGGGAGGCAAAGGTTGCCGGGAGCCGAGATCGTGCCGCTGCACTGCAACCTGGGCAACAGAGCGAGACTGTCTCAAAACAAACAAAAAAAGTTGGCTGTGTCTATTAAGATCTTCAAAAGTGGTTCTAATTTTGGGTTTTATAATCCTGTTGCTAAACATATATTCCAATGGAATAACAGTTATAAAACAGGATTTTTTTTTTTTTTGAAATGGAGTTTCGCTTTTGTTGCCCAGGCTGGAGTGCAGTGGCACAATTTTGGCTTACCGCAACCTCTGCCTCCCACGTTCAAGCAATTCTCCTGCCTCAGCCTCCCCAGGAGCTGGGGTTACAGGCGCATGCTCACGCCTGGCTAATTTTTTGTATTTTTAGTAGAGATGGGGTTTCACCATGTTGGCCAGACTGATCTCGAACTCCTGACCTCAGATGATCCACCTGCCTCAGCCTCCCAAAGTGCTGGGATTGCAGGCATGAGCCATCGTGCGCAGCCTTAGAAGGGGATTCTTTTTTTTTTCTTTGTTTGTTTGCTTGTTTTGAGACAGAGTCTTGCTTTTATTGCCCAGGCTGGAATGCGATGGCGCAATCTTGGCTCACTGCAATCTCTGCCTCCTGGGTTCTAGTGATTCTCCTGCCTCAGCCTCCTGAGTAGCTGGGATTACAGGCATGTGCCAACACGCCTGGCTAATTTTGTATTTTTAGTAGAGGTGGGGTTTCTCCAAGTTGACCAGGTTGGTCTTGAACTCCCGACCTCAGGTGAGTCCCCCACCTCAGCCTCCCAAAGTGCTAGGATTGTAGGTGTGAGCCATCACTCCCGACCAAAAGAGGGTTCTTAACGCAACAATAAGAAGTGTGGTACTTGGAGTGGAAGACAGTGAGGAATAACCTACAGCCCCATTAGGGACTGGTTCATCACATCTTATTAGTTTCATTAGATGGAAAATTATGAATCTTTTATAAAGCATACTTTTTTTTTTTTTTTTTCCTGAGATAGCATCTTCCTCTGTTGCCCAGGCTGGAGTATAGTGGCATGATCTCGACTCACCGCAACCTCCGCCTCCTGGGTTCAATTCTCCTTCCTCAGCCTCATGAGTAGCTGGGATTACAGGCGTGCGCCACCACACCTGGCTACTGTTTTTTGTATTTTCAGTAGAGGTCGGGTTTCACCATGTTGGCCAGGCTGGTCTCGAACTCCTGCACTTGTGATCTGCATGCCTCGGCCTCCTAAATTACTATAATTACAGGCGGGAGACACCGCGCCTGGCCTAAAGTATACTCTTGAATTTTTTTTTTTTTTTTTTTTTTGAGCCAGGGTCTCGCTGTGTCACCCAGGTTGGAGTGCAATGGTCCGATCTTGAGCCTCACTGCAGCCTCGACCTCCTAGGCTCAGGTGATCCTCCCACCTCAGCCTCTTGAGTAGCTGGGAGTTACAGGTAGGCACCACCATGCCCGACTAATTTTTTATAGTTTTGGTAGGGATGGGGTTCTGCCGTGTTGCCCAGGTTGGTCTTGAACTCCTGGGCTCAGGCAATTTGCCCACCTCAGCCTCCCAGAGTGCTAGGATTATACAGGTGTGAGCCTCCAAGCACAGACTTCTGTTTTGAGACAAGAATGCTCCCTGTCACTGAGGCTGGTGTGCAATGGAATGATCAGGGCTCACTTCAGCCTCCATCTTCTGGGCTCAGGCAATCTTCCTGCCTCAGCCTCCTGAGTAGCTGGGGCCACAGACGTGCCCCACCATGCCCAGCTATTAAAAAACTTTTTTTTTTTTTGTAGAGATGGGGGTCTCCCTGTGTTGTCCAGCCTGATCTTGGACTCCTAGGCACAAGCAATCCTCCCACCTCGGCCTCCAAAAGTACTGGGATTACAGACATAAGCCACCTCGCCTGGTCTTGAAAAATATTTCAAGACATGGAAAAATGCTGGTAATATCATCAGAAATATAAACAGCATGATCTCAATTTGGCCAGAGAACAGTGACTGGCAGCAAATTTTCAGTAAATGTTAGCTACTATCAATAATTCAAACTCTCTTGATCTTCCTCTCTCCCATTCACCACTCAGTTCACAAGTGTCTGAGCATCCGGGGTTCCAGCCTGGCCACACGAATGTGTGAGCCGGTTGCGGCAGGTTGTGGGACCTTTGACCTCTGGGCTTTCCCCACCCTCCCATGAGCAGCCTCAGGACTCAACAGCCTCCTGCATCCGCCCCTCTGGCTCTATTTCTGGCTGGGCACTGCCATCTAGAGGCTCATGGAGCACAGGGCACCTGACCCTTACAGCCCCTCACCCAGTGCTGAGCTCCAGCCCCAGGGGCAGAGGAACCTTTCTCATTACTGCAGCCTCCACCCCTGGAAGGGCCATTTGTTTTCTGGAAGCCTCTGAGAATGTCGGTGCATAAAGACACTTCAAGATGCCTTACGCTGATTCTTAGGTAGGTCAAGGAAATCTTTGGGGTAACATTCTTAAAATATGGTCCTTGGACCTGCATCAGACGTCCAAGGTAGGAGAGAGAAATAAAGATTCTATCCCAAACCTGAAAGTCAGACCGTGCTGGGTGATGAAGGTTGCTGAATATCTAAATTTTTACAGACTTTCCCGTGTTGTTATTATTATTATTTTGAGACAGAGTCTCACTTTGTTTCCCAGGCTGGAGTGCAGTGATGTGATCTTGGCTCCCTGCAACCTCTGCCTCCCAGGTTCAAGCAATTCTCCTGCCCCACCCTCCCCAGTAGCTGGGATTACAGGCACCCACCACCACGCCCGGCTAGTTTTTGTATTTTTAGTAGAGACAGGGTTACGCCATGTTGGCCAGGCTGGTCTTGAACTCCTGACCTCAAGTGACTCGCCTGCCTCAACCTCCTAAAGTTCTGGGATTACAGGCATGAGCAACTGCCCCTGGCCTTTTCCCAGGTTATTCTGATGCATACTGAAGTTTGAAAATTATTGACCCAGACCCAGGATACTTATGATTTGGTGATGGTGGGCTTGGCATAGACCCTTTGAGAATCTGCTGACAACTGCAGACCCTCTCCCTAGAAAAATACACAGATATTTCAGTAGGTTTCTTGACTGTCTGAAGCTCACTCCTGTATGCATGGACTGAGGTCACGAATCTCTTCTCTGATTTAACCCAAAGTTTAGATGAGGACACTGAGGATCAAGTATTCATTGATCTCTTGTCACCAGCCAGGCTCTGGGCCCCACAGAGGATGTGGTTTCTGTCCTGTGCAGTTTACAGTTTACAGGCTAATGATGGGAGACAGCTAAATACAGGCGGTAAAAACATCCCTTCCAAGGGTCCTGGGTCAGTGACTATAAGCAAGTGCCTGGGGCCCCTGGGGAAGCTGGAGGGGAGTGGCTGATGAAGTCGAGGGAGGATCAGGCAGGGCTCAGACCATGCAAGACAGGACAGGTCAGGATAAAGAGCTCAGATTTCATTTCAAGAACGATGAATAGCTATCAGACAGCTTTGGGGCCAAGTATGTACCCAAGAGAATTGAAAACATGTTCATAGAAAAACGTATGGAAAAATGTTCATAGAAGTATTCTTCATATTAGCTCCAAAGTGGAATAATCCATGTATTTACCAGTGAATGAGTGGATGACAAAAGTGGCCTATCCATATAATGGAATATTATTTAGTTATAAAAAGGAATGAAGTACTGACATATGCTATAACATAGAGGAGGCTTGAAAAGGTTATGGTGGTTTTTTTCTTTTTGAGATGGAGCCTCACTCTGTCACCCAGGCTGGAGTGCAGTGGCAGCTATCTCGGCTCACTGCAGCTTCTGCCTCCTAGGTTCAAGCAATTCTCCCGCCTCAGCCTCCCAAGTGGCTGGGATTACTGGAGCCCACCACCACGCCTGGCTAGTTTTTGTATTTTTAGCAGAGATGAGGTTTCTCATGTTGGCCAGGCTGGTTTCGAACCCCTGACCTGAAGTGATTTGCCCGCCTCGGCCTCCCAAAGTGCTGGGATTACAGACATGAGCCACTGCACCCTGGCCTTGGGTACAGAGGTTTGCTGCGGTTCCAGTTTGACTGATCTGGCAAGACTGCCCCGTAGGAGGTGTAGTGTCCTCCTGTCAGGATGCACATCATGTCTGGTTGTCACTCTTTGGGGGACGGCAGCAGGTGTGGGTGTGCAGTGCCTGGAACCACGAATTCATTTGGGGTTGCAAAGGGATGGTATTCTCATGCTACCATTCCTTTTCATTTATTAGATGGAAGAGTTCTATATACAGAAACTTCCCCTCATCTCCCATTTGGTTACTCAGTGGTGCAGTTTGCCAAGAAAAGGAAGGATAAATACTTAATTCTTTCCCCCTTAAAAAAAAAAAATGAATTGACTCACTAGAATTTTCCAGCGGGGACTAATGAGCATTTAAAACATATTTTTAGCCTTGTTATAAACCCATGGATTGAGATATTTAGTATGCAGTTATTTTTTTTATTGATGCTCAAATTGTCCCATCTTTGGCTAGTAGGAGCCTTTTTAAGTTGGTCTTTGTTGTTACTGTTTTTTGAGACAAGGTCTCACTCTGTCGTTGCCTAGGCTGGAATGCAGTGGTGCAGTCTTGGCTTTCTGCAACTTCCGCCCCTCGTACGCAAGTGATTCTCCCACCTCAGCTTCCCGAGTAGCTGGGACTACAGGCGCGTGCCACCACACCCGGCTAAATTAAAACAAAATAAATTGGGCTTGGTGACTTACACCTGTAATCCCAGCACTTTGGGAGGTGGAGGTGGGTGGATCACCTGAGGTCTGGAGTTTGAGACCAGCCTGGCAAATGTAGTGAAGCCCCGTCTCTACCAAAAATACAAAAAAATTACTTGGGTATGGTGGCGGGTGCCTGTAATCCCAGCCACTTGGGAGGCTGAGGCAGGAAAATCGCTTGAACTCAGGAGGCGGAGGTTGCAGTGAGGTGAGATTGCGCCATTGCACTCCTGGGCAACAAGGGTGAAACTCTGTCTCAAAACCAAACAAAAAAACAAAAAAATTGTTATTTTTATAGGGAAGAGGTCTCACCCTATTGCCCAGGTTGGTCTCGAACTCTTGGTCTCGGCCTGGCGTGGTGGCTCATGCCTATAGTCCCAGCACTTTGAGAGGCTGAGGTGGGTGGATCACTTGAGGTTGGGAGTTCAAAACTAGCCTGGCCAACATGGTGAAACCCCATCTCTACTAAAAATACAAAAATTAGCCTGGTGTGGTGGCATGTGCCTGTAGTCCCAGCTACTTGGGAGGCTGAGGTTGCAGTGGGCCGAGATCATGCCACTGCACTCCAGCCTGGACAACAGAGTGAGACTCTGTCTCAAAAAAAAAAAAATAAAATAAGAAAAGAGAATTCCTGGTCTCAAACCATCCTCCTGACTCGGCCTCCCAAAGTGCTGGGATTACAGGTGTGAGCCACTGCACCTGGCTGAGCCCACACTCTTAATCCCTCCGCGTGGGGCCTCCCATCGTGTACACACAGTCCTCTGGCTTTCATTGTCCTAATAGCCCTCAAGTCTACCTGCCTCTCTTCACCCCTCCACAATTGACCTAGTTCAGGCCAACGTCCCCCCTCACCCAACACCTGCAGTGGCCTCCTCACAAGTTCTTGTCCTGCCTGCTCCCAACCCGTGTTCCACCCAGAAGCCATGGAAATCTAAATCTAAACCTTCCTTGGGATAGACCTGATTGGGATACCGTCCCTGCCCATGGCTCTCTGGGGTGTCTGCTTTGCCCCTGCCACCCTGGCCCCCCTTCCTCTCCATGGTCAGGCTCAGTCCTAGCTCATCTGAAGTCTTCACACCTGCTGGTCCCTCGGTCTTGAGGACTCCCCTTGCCCCTCTTCCACACCTACTCCATCTTCCCCTGGTCGGGTCCTCATTCATCTTCAGCTTTCGTTTCAAACCAGGTGCCCCCCAGGCCCCTGCGAATTTTCCCACCTTCTTCCCATTCTTTGGCTTCATCATGCTTGTCCCAGCTTATTATTCATTGAGTTCTAGGTGTCATTGTCCTGCTCCCTTTTTAGGGGTTGGGTGGGGACCCTCTCTTGAACCATTGCATCTTTCACACCTACCACAGCGCTTGATACCAGAGAGAGGCTGACATGGAGCTGGCAATGGGTGAGCTGGTGGGGCCCGGATGGGCAGGAGAGACAGTGCCTAAATGGGCTTCTGCACTCTGGATTTTCTGGCATGTAGGGGAAGGTAGCCCTCCGTGTGACTCCACAAAGCCCGTAGTCCTGATTCCCATGTTCCTCCCTGGCCTGCTCCCCAATTTGCTCCTACGCTTCTCACAATCATGATCTTTCTTCATCGATCTCCCCACTTCTCTCCCTGTCCTTTTTTGCTCTTCCCACTGAAGTTTCCCCATGCTTGCCATGAGCAAGGTGGGAAGGGGGGGGGGCTCCATCTGTCTGTCCCCGTCCCTGGTGTAGACGCAGCTGTGGTTGAACTCCCATGTCAGGCTGTAGAGGGCAGTGATGCTGCAGCTATGGCCACAGGGAGCCCTGCCTGGATGGGGGAAAGCGGCATTGGGGCAGCTCACAAGCCCTCCGTGGGCATGAGGAAGGCAGACCCCTAAGCCCTCCGTGGGCATGAGCCGGGTGGACCCCTTTGCCCTTTTTTCCCCAGAGATAGAGAAACCCCATCTTTTTGTTAGTCTGCACACATTCTCTGCCTCAGGAATAGCTGCCCTGAAAAATTTCTATTTGATAAAATAAGCAATGACTTCAGTATAAACAGAATTTTAAATGTGCGTTTTTTTTTTTTGAGATGGACTCTCGCTCTGTTACCCAGTCTGGAGGGCAGTGGCGTGAGCTCAACTCACTGCAACCTCTGCCTCCTGGGTTCAAGGGGTTCTCCTACCTCAGCCTCCCATATAGCTGGGATTACAGGCTAGTGTCCCCATGCCCGGCTAATTTTTGTATTTTTAGTAGAGATGGGGTGGTCTCGAACTCCTGACCTCAAGTGATCCACCTGCCTCGGCCTCCCAAAGTGTTGGGATTACAGGTGTGAGCCCTGCGCCCAGCGTCCAGCCAACGTGGTGTTTTTGTCTCCTGGGCAATGTTGAAGAGTTAATAACTAAGACTTTACTAATGTAAGGTGCATGAAAAAAAGTGTCACAAAATATTTTGCAATTCATCACCTATTCACACTGTGACTTTGATCAAGTCACTAACTTCTGGGTTTCCTCATTTGTAAAAGGGGATTAAAGATAGGATCTACCTGTGGCAAAGACTTCATACTCATGATCCCTCAAGACCCATTCTCCCTTGGTTTTCAGCTGGGGCAAATGGCTACACTGAATAATGACTACATTTCCCAGCTTCCCTTGCAACTATGTGTGACCATGTGTTACGTTCTGGCCAATGGGTTGTAGCTAAAACTGTGGGAAAGTCCTTGAGAGTGTTGCCCTATTTCTCCTCTTTCCAGCCCTCTGGAACAAGACGTTCTTTTTGGAATGGAGAATGAAGAACATGCAACAAGACAGAAGAAAGTCATTTTCTTCTATGGAGACACTGTGGAGCCACCACACCAACCCTGCACTACCTTATACCAGATTTTTATGTCATAGAATCTTTTTTTTTTGAGATGGAGTTTTAGTCTTGTCACCTAGGCTGGAGTGCAGTGGTGCGATCTTGGCTCACTGCAACCTCCACCTCCCAGGTTCAATCGATTCTCCTGCCTCAGCCTCTCGAGTAGCTGGAACTACAGGTGCATGCTACCACGCCCGGCCAATTTTTTGTATTTTTAGTAGAGATGGGGATTCACCATGTTGGCCAGGCTGGTCTCAAACTCCTGACCTCAGGTGATCTACCTGCCTCGGCCATCTAAAGTGCTGGGATTACAGGTGTGAGCCACTGCACCCCGCTCATAGACTCTTTTTTATGTTTTATTTAGGCCACTGTCATCTTGGGTCTCTGTGACCCATAGTTGAACTTATTCCACTATCTAATAGCTTTCTCTGGAAGATTAAATGAGATACTGTGTGCAACTTGCCTATTGCAGTCATGACAGATTGTAAACACTCGGTAAAAGCTAGTTTTTTACTATTAGCTTACCTAGCATCGTGTTATAATAACTGTCCCTTAGTCCCAGTGAAAACTCTAGGGATGAGTTCTGGAAAAAAGAAAAAAGCAACTGGGCATGGCGGCTCATGCCTGTAATCCCAGCACTTTGGGAGGCTGAGGCGGGCAGATCATGAGGTCAGGAGTCTGAGATCAGCCTGGCCAACATGGTGAAACCCAATCTCTACTAAAAATACAAAAAATTAGTTGGGCGTGGTGGCAGGCGCCTGTAATCCCAGTTACTCAGGAGGCTGAGGCAGGAGAATCGCTTGAACCAGGGAGGTAGAGGTTGTAGTGAGCCAAGATCCCACCCATTGCACTCCAGCCTGGGCAATGAGAGTGAGACTCTGTCTCAAAAAACAAAAACAAAAAATGGTCATGTTAACTTCTTTTAAAAATTCTGGCCGGGCACAGTGGCTTACGCCTGTAATCCCAACACTTTGGGAGGTTGAGATGGGCGGATGATGAGGTCAGGAGATTCAGGCCATCCTGGCTAACAGTGAAACCCCATCTCTACTAAAAATACAAAAAAAATTAGCTGGGCATGGTGGTGCGTGCCTGTAGTCCCAGCTTCTCGGGAGGCTGAGGCAGGAGAATTGCTTGAACCTGGGAGGCGGAGGTTGCAGTGAGTGGAGACGGCGCCACTGCACTCCAGCCTGGCAACAGAGCTAGACTCTGTCTTAAAAAAAAAAAAAAAAGAAAAAATGATCTGATCGCAAACAACAAATTCACCTAGAAATGATATCATTTGAGTTGTTCAGTTAATTAGTTTTAGCTGACAAAGCTCAGCCTTACACATTTGCATCGCATTTGCATGCTATTTTAATTGGGAGGAAAGTCATTCTTTTCAATAGCTGTGTTTACAAATACATAACCTTAATTGTCCCACATTTGAAACCCAGCTTTCAAAACAATTTTTCTTTTTTTGCTAGGTCTTATAGAATAGGACTGATCAAAAGAATTTAGTTACAGTCTTTTCCTGGTCTTTCTCCATTTCCGAAAACATATCTGGGCTTTTTTTTTCTTTCTTTTTTTCAGGAGCCTATTGTCCTAGTTTAACTTTCTGCTTTGTAACCTATGGATGGTTCATTTCATTTTTGTATTTTTAGTAGAGATGGGGTTTCACCATCTTGGCCAGGCTGGTCTCGATCTCCTGACCTCGTGATCCGCCCGCCTCAGCCTCCTAAGTAGCTGGGATTACAGGCATGCGCCACCACGTCTGGCTAATTTTTGTATTTTTAGTAGAGGTGGGGTTTCACCATGTTGGTCAGGCTGGTCTTGAACTCCTGACAAGCCACCGTGCCTGGTCACTCTGTTGTCTCTTCTTAGAAGAGCACTAAGGCCATCGTGGGGGCCCACCTTCATGCCCTGTTCTATCTTATTTTTATTTTTAAAAAATTTAATTATTTTGATTTGAGACAGGGTCTCCCTGTGTCACCCAGGCTGGTCTTGAACTGCTGGGCTCAAGTGATCCTCCTGCTTTGGCCTCCCAAAGTGTTGGAATTACAGGTGTGAACTACTAGGCCCAGCCCTTTATGGCCTCTTCTAAACGTAGTTACTGCCCAAAGTCCCCATCTCCTTATACCATCCCATGGGAGGTTGGAAATTCAGTCCTCAGAGGCAGAATGGGAAAGAACACGTGGTAATTTTATAAAAGGACAATTGTGCAAAGCCCTGAAGGGGGTGAGGGAGTGAGTCAGGAAGTTGTGAGATGAGGGCACAGAAAGTGCAAATGCCCTGGGGCAGGAATGTGCTAATGGTTTGAGGGTGGGGATGGAAGGCAGTACGGCAAGAGCAGAGTGAGGGATGGGGCTGCCAGAAGGACTTTGGCTGGACGAGGTCAAGTTTAGCTGTTGAAAACCATCCATTCGCCAGGTGTGGTGGCTCACGCCTATAATCCCAGCACTTTGGGAGGCCAAGGCGGGTGGATCACCGGAGGTCAGAAGTTCAAGACCAGCCTGGTGAACATGGTGAAACCCTGTCTCTACTAAAAATACAAAACTTAGCCGGGCGTGGTGGCGGGCACCTGTAATCCCAGCTACTCAGGAGGCTGAGGCAGGAGAATCGCTTGAACCCGGGAGGCAGAGGTTGTAGTGAGCCAAGATCACACCACTGCACTCCAGCCTGGGTGACAAGAGCGAAACTTCGTTCCAAAAAAAAAAAAAAAAAAAGTTAAAAAACCACCCACTCATATTTGTTGGATGCCAATTTTGTCCCAGGCACTGTGCTGGATGTTAGGGACAGTTCGGGGCTCCAACAGCTCAGCTTTGCATTTGGGGGCAGTTGGGAGCTCCCAGATGGGCTTTCTGGGGAGTCCATGGGTCGTATTGATACAGAATGGCTGGGCCCCCGGCTAAGCCCCACTCTCAAGCCTGGAACCTCAGCCCTGAAAACAGCTGACCCTATTTTTCGCCCAAATGATTGCCTTTCTGGCCTGCCACACCCCTGTCCTGGGCCCATAAAAAGACTTCAGCTGGTAGAGCAACAGGAGCGACTGATGCAAGTGGTTGGGGATGAGGCCTGCTGAGCCTCGGGCATACATGTGGCTGAGCATCGGAGACTGTGGATAGATGCGGCTAACTTCAGGCGGTGCAGCTTCTGGGAAGGATCACCTTCTTCCCACACCATCCTCTTTCCAATTCCCCATCCCGCTTAGAGTCACTTTTATTGTCCAATAAAGTCCTCTACATCCACTACCCTTCAAACAGTTCATGTGACCTGATTCTTCCTGGACGCCAAACAAGAACTCAAGTGTCAAAAAGGGCAGGTGCAGGAGGCTGTCACCCAAACCCTTTGCTGAGCTGTTAACACTTAGGCATCCATAGACTGCGGGCTGCGTGAAACCAGCCACTCCAGTTCCTGCCCACGAAGGGGGTCCTGTCTCAAAACCAGGGTGTACTTCGTGGTGAGAAACCGGTGTTCTGACGCAGAACAAATACACCCTTTCATCATCTCGTGGCTTATTTATTAGAAATGACTTTTAAGGTTTTTTTTTTTCCCTAGGAGGGATTGATGTCCTTGGAGCCTGGGTCTCTTCTCCTCCCGTCCCCGCTGGCAGCAGAACTGGGTTCACTTTCCTTTTCCTGCAGCGCTCCGGGAAGAACTGCCAGCCTTTGGGATGGATACAGATAATATATTCTTTTGAAGCACAGGCATTTTCATTATTATTCAAATCTTTAAAATGTTAGTCTATTGAATTTGAAACTTGGATCAGATGGGGCCCCGGGACCAGTTCTTTTCTTTTCTCCTTCCCTCCCTCCCTTCCTGTTCCCCAAGTTTTCCCTTGTTCTGTTAGCCCCAGCAGATGCCAGTTCCTCTCTTTCTCTCTCAGTGTGTGTGTGGGGGGCGGGGGGATTGGGGGAGAGAGGGAGATATATATATATATATATATATTGATTTTCTGTTTCTGATCTCTGTCTCTTTATTTCAATCTCAACTTCAGCAATGTTGACATTTGGGGCTGGATACTTCTTTGTTGTGTGCGGGGAGCTATCCTGTGCACTGTAGATGTTCAGTGGCTTCCCTGGCCACCACTCACTAGATGCCAGGAGCACCCCTTCCCCACCTCCAAGTTGTGACCCCCCTCTCCCAAATGTCTCTAGACATTGCTGAGTGAGCCCTGGGAGGCACAGTTGCTCCCAGCTGAGAAGGAGTCTGTTTTCTTCTGCATCTCCCGTTAGCTCTGTCCCTGGTGAACACAAGCCAGTAATTAGGGACTGAACTGTCCTCGAGGCTGGGAACTCAAGGCCACACTACCTCACCCCACGTTTCTCTGATTAGCGGCAGCCTCCTCAGCCCCTCCAGGCCAATCTGGGGGATGGAACTCTGATCTGGCAAAGAGTGGGAATGAAGAGAGGGACCAGAAAGAGCTTTCTGCGAAGTGCTCCCGTTGTGGGCCTCGGAGCATGCACAGTCACCCGGGGCTGCTTAAAACTGGAGCTTCAAGACCAGGCATGCTGGTCCACAACTGTAATCCCAGCACCTTTGGAGGCAGAGGAAGGCAGATCGCTTGAGCCCAGGGATTTGAGACCAGCCTGGGCAACGAGGAGAAACCCCATCTCTATGAAAAATGTAAAAACTAGGGGGGCATGATGGCACCTGCCTGTGGTCTCAGCACTTGGGAGGCTGAGGCGGGGGCATCGAGGCTGCAGTGAGCTGTGACTGCACCACTGCACTCCAGCCTGAGTGACAGAGTGAGCGTCTGTCTCAGAAAACAAACAAAAACCATCTGGAACTTCCTGGGCTCACCTCCAGCCTCTGGTGATCCATTTAAGGCCATTGCTTTGGGCTTTGACAGCATTCAAGTGATAGTGTCATGTGTCCCATGTCCAGGATTCCAAAATGTGCCTCAGCAGGTGACAGTCCACTCTGCGCCAGCTGCCTGCCTGTCACTCTCAGGACCCTGTCTTTGCGAATGTCCATTCCATAAGGGCGGAGGGTCTCCTGAGTTCTTATGGCCTGGGCTCTGGCCTGTACCTTACTCAGTTATTTGGAACCAATCACATATACATTCTAAGCTATTAGGCTGTAGAAGGAGAACATCATTGTCCTTAACCCATCTTGGATTCTTGGGCTAGGGCCCTGTGAATTAGATGAACAAAAGACTGGTGAATAAGAGAAAAACAAATTCATGGACACGGGCATCAAATTTCCACTTGAGAGCACTCAGCCACGGGAGTGCTTGGAACGTGGGCTTCTAGAGCAGTGTTTCCCAACCTTTTTGGCACCAGGAACTGGTTTTGTGCAGGACAATTTTTCCATGGACAGGGCGGAGTGGGGGATGGTTATGGGATGATTCAAGCATATAACATTTATTGTGCGTATTATTTCTATTATTATGACATTGTAATATATAATGCAATAATTATACAACTCACCATAATGTAGAATCAGTGGGAGCCCTGAGCTTGTTTTCCTGCAACTAGATGGTTCCATCTGGGGATGATGGGAGACGGTTGACAGATCATCAGGCATTCGGTTCTCATAAGAAGTGGCCAGGCGAGGTGGCTCACGCCTGTAATCTCAGCACTTTGGGAGGCCAAGGCGGGCGGGTCATTTGAGGTCAGGAGTTTGAGACCAGCCTGGCTAACATGGTGAACCCCCATCTCTACTAAAAATACAAAAAGTAGCCGGTTGTGGTGGCGTACGCCTGTAATCCCAGCTACTTGGACGGCTGAGGCAGGAGAATGACTTGAACCCGGGAGGTGGAGGTTGCAGAGCCGAGATGGCGCCACCGCACTCCAGCCTGGGCGACAGAGCAAGACTCTGTGTTGGGGGAAAAAAAAAAAGGATTCTCAGCTGGGCGCGGTGTCTCACGCCTGCAATCCCAGCACTTTGGGAGACTGAGGTGGGCGGATCATGAGGTCAGGAGATCGAGACTGTTCTGGGTGACAGAGCGAGACTCTGTCTAAAAAAAAAAAAAAAAAGATTCTCATAAAGACTGCACCACCTAGATCCCTCGCATGTGTAGTTCACAATAGGGTTGAAGCTATGATGATCTAACAGGGCTGCTGATCTGACAGGAGGCGGAGCTCAGGCAGTAATGTGAATGATGGGGAGCAGCTGTGAATACAGGTACAGCTTCATTTGCTTGCCTGCTCACACCTCCTGCTGTGTGGCCTGGTTCCTGAAGGGTCATGAACTGGTATGGGGACGCCTGTTCTGTAGCATTTTCACAAAAGAACAATACTTTGTAGAGAAGTGACAAGAGAAAGGAAAGTGGCTTTGGAGTTTCTGGGGCAGCGAATTGTGGAAACGCAACTATATTGGGGAAAGTAATGGTGGGAGGGGCTTGTTACTCAGGTTTGCTGTGGAGATTCCTCCAGGCTGATGAGGGGCTAGACTTGTTCCAGGGATTAGCTCCTGTCCTTCCTGGTAGGGAGGGGAAGGGACACTTTGACAAATGTATGGCCTGCTTTTAGGTAAATAGAGGGACAGCAGGGAGCTTTTCTGGTATCTGCTTTTTCTTGATTGCCTAAAATAATAAGAAAATTGCCTTAAATAATAATGAGCTTAAAATAATCCTCATGCCTACGTGGCGTATTTTGGGGTGGTGTATGCTGCTACCCTTCAAGGCGAGCAGTGCTGCCCTAGAAACCCTCGTCCCTCTGTCCCACGTGTGGGCAGACTCGCTATCCCAGACACCACACACAACACTCCCTCCCTACAGACGCCTCTCCGCAGTGTGCTCACCTCCGTCTCCCTGAATTGCCACGTGTGGCCCTGCCTGCCTTCCCCAGGTGAGCTGTGAAGTGGTTGCTCTGATGTTCCCCAGCCCTGAAGGTCTCAGATGTCAAGCCCTTCTTTCAGGGGGCGCCCACAGTATGTGTTGAAGGTGGCAGAATGGAAATGGATCTTAGTCCATTTTAGGTTGCTTATAACAGACTCCCTGAAACTGGGTTATTTATAAGAAATGCATTTTATTTCTTGCAGTTCTGGAGGCTGGGAAGTCCAAGATCAGGGAGCCACATATGGTGAGGGCCTTCTTGCTGGTGGCGTCTCTTTGCAGAGACCTGAGGTGGCCCAGGGCATCACATGGGGAGGGGCATGAGTGTGCTAGCTCAGGTCTCTCTTCCTCTTCCTATAAAACCACCAGGCCCAGCTGGGCACAGTGGCTCACGCCTGTAATCCCAGCACTTTGGGAGGCCAAGACAGGAAGATCCCTTGAGGCTAGGAGTTCAAGGCCAGCCTGGCCAACATGGTGAAACCCCGTCTCTACTAAAAATACAAAATTAGCCAGGTGTGGTGGTGAGCACCTGTAATCCCAGACACTCAGGAGGCTGAGGCAGGAAATTGCGCCAACTCGGAGAGGCAGAGGTTGCAGTAATCCGAGATCATGCCTCTGCACTCCAGCCTGGGTGACAGAGTGAGACTCTGTCTTGGAAAGAAAGAAAGAAAAAAAAAAGTCACCCAGGCCCACTCCCGTGATAACCCATGCATCCGTGAATGGATTAATCCAGAGCCCTCATGACCCAGTGACGTCTTAAAGGCCCCACCTCTCAATACTGCCACATTGAGGATTAAATTTCAACACGAATTTTGGAAGGGACAAATATTCAAACCATAACAGGATCTCACGTTAATGTGGAGAGACAGACAGACCTGATTTGAATCCAGATTCTGCCACTTACCAGCAGTGTGAGCTTGAACAAGTTACTTCCCCTCTTAGAGCCTCCATTTTCTACAAAATTAGGGCTACACCACTCGGTGGCCTTTATAGCTTATATGACACCCAGACGGGACCTCCTTTTTTTTTTTTGACAGAGTCTTGTCACTCTGGAGTGCACATGCGATCTCTCGCTCACTGCAACCTCTGCCTACTGGGTTCCAGCGATTCTCCTGCCTCAGCCTCCCAAGGAGCTGCACACCACCACGCCCAGCTAGTTTTTGTATTTTTGGTAGAGATGGGTTTCACCCATACACAGGATGGTCTCAATCTCTTGACCTTGAGTGATCCACCTGCCTTGGGCTTCCCAAAGTACTACCTGGGATTACAGGCAGGCATGAGCCACCACACCCAGCCAGGATCTTTCTTTCTTTTTTTTTTTTAATTTTAATTTTAATTCTTTTTTCAGATGGAGGCTCACTTTGTCGCCCAGGCTGGAGTGCAGTGGCATGATCTCGGCTCACTGCAGCCTCCACCTCCCGGTTTCAAGAGATTCCCCTGCCACAGCCTCCTGAGTAGCTGGGACTATAGGCGCACACCGCCTCGCCCAGCTAATTTTTGTATTTTTAGTAGAGATGGGGTTTCAACAGGTTGGCCAGGATGGTCTTGATCTCTTGACCTCGTGATCCGGCCTTCTCCGCCTTCCAAAGTGCTGGGATTACAGGCGTGAGCCACCGCACCCGGCCCGGGATCATTTTTAAACACTTCCTCTTCTTTTTAAAAAACATATAATTTCCATAATGTACAATTCACTCATTTAAAGTGTACTTTTTTTGGGCATATTTCATTATTTATTAAAACATTTGTGGCAAAATACATATAACATTAGATTCACCATTCTGGCCATTTTCAAGTGTACAAATCAGTGGCGTTAATTACATTAACCTCTCCTATATGACAAAATTATCTTCTGTAGTAGTCACATAATAGTAAAAATAACTATTTTATTGTTCTTTGGCTTTAAAACAAATGATTAACAATGGAAAGAGAAGATATTTCAATTTCTTTCTTTTTTCTTGAGACAGGCTTTTACTCTGTCACCCAGGCTGGGGTTCAGGGGCACAATCTCAGCTCACTGCAGCCTTGATCTCCTGGGCTCAAGCAATCCTCCCATCTCAGCCTCCTGAGTAACTGGGACTACAGACATGCACCACCACACCCAGTTTGAGATGTTATTGGGTAATCTGTAATTAGATAGCAGAAAACAATTAGAATTTATTTTGTATTTTTTATTTTTCCAGACAGAGTGTCGCCCTGTTGCCCAGGCTGGAGTGCAGTGCTGTGATCTCAGCTCACTGCAACTTCTGCCTCCTGCGTTCAAGCGACTCTCCTGCCTCAGCCTCCTGAGTAGCTGGGATTACAGTTGTCCACCACCATGCCTGGCTAATTTTTGTATTTTTAGTAGAGACGGGGGTTTCACCATGTTGGCCAGGCTGGTCTCGAACTCCTGACCTCAAGTGATCCACCTGCCTCAGCTTCCCAAGGTGCTGGGATTACAGGCATGAGCCACGGCGCCTGGGCAAAAATTAGAAAAAAATTTAAAAAAAAGTTATTTGAGGCTGGGTGCAGTGGCCACAGAGGGTGACACTGTCTCGGAAAAAAAAAAAAAAACAAAAAAAAAACCAAAAAAAAAACCCTGAAACAAGCCAAAAACCACAAAAAAAAAAAAAAACAAACCACAGTCTTCTGCAGAGAAGTTAATTATGAGAAGCCTCAGGCACACAGCTACGTGCCTTTGTTTTGTGAGTAGGTTTCCAGCCGGTGGAGATTGTTGCTGTTTTGTCTCCTCAGGGCTCCGACTACCTGCAGCACGTTGTATCCCTGAGGTCCAACAGTAGATGCAGTGTAAACAAGGAGAGCCCAATGGCAAAGAACTGGAACTTCTGTGGCTTTCATTCTGACATCCTGTCTGCAAGGAAAAACCTGGAGTTTGTATACGTGTGTACAGTTTAGAACAGCGTGGCAGCGGGACCTGGGAGGCGTGCCATTTTTGTCTGGTGAGTGCAGATTTTAGTTCACACACTCCAGAGACTGGAGTGCAATGGCACCATCTCAGCCCACTGCAACCTCTGCTTCCCGGGTTCAAGCGAGTCTCCTACCTCAGCCTTCCAAGTAGCTAGGATTACAGGAACGTGCCTCCACGCCTGGCTAATTTGTTTTATTTTTTGTAGAGATGGAGTCTCACCATGTTGGCCAGGCTGGTCTCCACATCCTGGGTTCCAGCAATCCTCCAGCCTCCATCTCCCAAAATGCTGGGATTACAGAGGTGAGCCACTAACCCGGGCCACAGTGTGTACTAAAGGAGAAGAAACGGCCATGTGCTAATCTGAAGGGCATGTGTATATTATTAGCGCCCAACAGGAAGCGCAGCACCCATTTAGAGCTTAGACCAGGGAAAGATTGTTTGGGGGTAGAGTATTGCATGGCTCATATTGACATTAAAAAACAGACCAGCTCGTGCTTGGCTTCATTCTTGTTTTTTAAGTTCTTTTTTCTTTTTAGAGTCTGCTGTGCCACCTAGGCTGGAGTGCAGTGGCGTGATCATAGCTCATGGCAGCCTCTAACTCCTGGGCTCAAGTGATCCTCCCACCTCAGCCTCCCGGGTAGCTGGGACCACAGGCACATGCCACCATGCCTAGCTTTTTTTTTTTTTTTTTTGACAGATGGGGTCTTGCCGTGTTGCCCAGGCTGATCTCAAACTCCTGGGCTGAATCAGTCCTCCTGCCTCAGCCTGCCAGAGTGCTGTGATTACAGGCATGAGCTACCATTTCCGGTCTTTACCCTCTTTATAGACAGTGTGACTCCTCCTTGCCTGCACCAGGCGGTCTATCCCACTACCCCGCTAGGTTTGCGGAGGACTAGCACTGATGCACACCATGCAGAATGGGCAGTTGCTACAGAATTCATGTCTATATTATGATTAACATGGCCCCATGCTGCCTATTTAGAACTTTGTGCATTTCTAATCTTGTGTGTGGTCTTCATTCAAGCATAAATTAGCGTGTCCCCTCTAAAAAGACCCTTCTCCAAGAGGACAAGAATGTGGAATTTTCGACAGTTGAGCCCGCTGCTGTTTTTCGATGTCATTTGCTGAGAAGAAAGAGTAGCCCACACGGCTCTGTGGCTTCTGCTTGGGGGATATCGGCAGAAGCGCCCGTCAGATCCCCTTTTTATTAAAATCCTCAAAGTAAATTCCACCGACGAAGCGTCCACACGTTACAGAGAGTATTGGAATAGCCAGGCATTTAAAGATGGGCGGGGGGTGGCGCTGGAAGTAGAGGTTTGGAGTTTTAGCTCTGCCCTGGATAATACCGGATGAAATCCTAGCGGAGTCCTTCCTGGCTGGCCCCGCCTCCGTCTGCTCACCCCTCCCAGGGAGCCCCACTGCGCCCTTGCTGTGAGCTAGAATCAGATCTGTGCTGGGTTTCCTTCTATCCTCAGCACACCCGGGGACTGGATGCTTGCACCCCATTTCGGGGTGAGGAGCTCACAAAGGTTAAATGAGCAATATCTGCGTCTCCAGTGCAAATCTTTCCACTCCTAAGTCCTTCTAGGGCACCCCATGCTTGAATTGTGCGTGTGCACATGTGTGTGTGTGTATTTGTGTACGTATGTGTATTTGTGTGTATATATTTATGTGTGTGTATGTGTGTTTTTTGTATGTGTATTTGTGTGTATGTGTGTGTATGTGTGTACGTGTGTATATGTGTGTATATGTGTATTTGTGTGTATGTATATGTGTATGTGTGTCTGTGTATTTGTGTGTATGTGTATTTGTGTATTTGTATGTATATGGTGTATGTGCGTGTATGTGTGTATGTGTGTATTTGTGTGTATGTATTTGTGTGTATGTATATGTGTATGTGTGTTTATATGTATTTGTGTATATGTGTATTTGTGTGTGTATTTGTATGTATATGTGTGTATGTGTGTTTGTGTATTTGTATTTGTGTGTATGTGTATGTATATGTGTATTTGTGTGTCTATGTGTATTTGTGTGTATTTGTACGTATATGTGTGTATGTGTGTATGTGTATTTGTGTGTATTTGTGTTTGTGTATTTGTATTTGTGTGTGTGTATTTGTGTGTGTGTATTTGTATGTATGTGTGTATGTGTGTATATGTATTTTTGTGTGTACATGTATGTGTGTGTGTATATGTATGTGTGTGTTTATATGTGTGTGTGTGTATTTGTGTGTGTGCATGTGTATTTGGGTGTGTATGAGTGAGTGTTCCTAGTATCTCTCACTTGACCCCCTGATGGCCAGTTTCCCAGGTTTGTTTTCTACCCCTTGGTTGTTGGTTGTTGGCTTTGTTTGGTGTCTTTGGGGTCCTCCTCTCACTGCACTCCACTCCTGGGCCCTGTCTGAGCTTTCTGAGTCCGCCATAAGAAATGATCACAGCCTGGGTGCCTGCATCAGTAGGACCACAGGGCTAGTTCCTTCTGGTGGCCCTGACTCTGTTCTAGACTCTGGGGCCCCCAGCAACCCTGGGCGCTCCTCCACATGTGGCTGCATCATTCCAGTCTCTGCCTCCATTGTCACGTGGTGGTCTTGTGTGTCCCTGTCCACATTTCTCTCTTCTTTTTTTTTTTTTTTTTTGAGACAGAGTCTCGCTCTGTCGCCCAGGCTGGAGTGCAGTGGCCGGATCTCAGCTCACTGCAAGCTCCGCCTCCCGGGTTTACGCCATTCTCCTGGCTCAGCCTCCCGAGTAGCTGGGACTACAGGCGCCCGCCACCTCGCCCGGCTAGTTTTTTGTATTTTTTTTTACTAGAGACGGGGTTTCACCGGGTTAGCCAGGATGGTCTCGATCTCCTGACCTCGTGATCCGCCCGTCTCGGCCTCCCAAAGTGCTGGGATTACAGGCTTGAGCCACCGCGCCCGGCCCACATTTCTCTCTTCTTAGAATTCATTGCAGTGACGGCTCACCCTAATCCTGTATGACCTTATTAAATGTAACTAAAGACATCTGCAAAGACTCTTTCTGAATAAGGGCCTATTCTGAGGTTCTAGGTGGACATGAATTTTGGTACATGCGCACACCCATCCCTACTCTCATCCCAAGACCTCTTGGTAACCCTCTGCAGGCAAAGGGCCGGATGAGACACCCTCTAGAGCACGAGGGCAGGGTAGCCAGGGGGCCGTCTAAACCCAATGGTGCGCAGAACCAGAGGGCGGGGACGTGGCGGTCCATCCGGAGAGGGGATAAAAAGGAAGCGGCGGACGGGTGCGGGTGAAGGGCCCAGGGCTAGGATGGAAACCCGGCGAGGGAGCTGGAGACAATTTTTTCTGTGGCTTCTGCTTGTGATGCAGGAGGAGGGGGTGCGATGAGCTCAGAGACAGCTGGGCAGGATGCGATGCCGGGAACATTCTCCAAGAGTGGGTAGCTCTCCGCTCAGATCTGCATTTGGGGTCGTGGGAGAAGTGCCGCGTTAGATACTGCGGTGGTTTTCAACAGCACACCCAGACGCCTTACATCGGAACCGCCGAGGGTGGGGCTCAGGCCCCGGGACTTCAACATCTCTGCAGGTGGTTGTATTGTGCAGGAAAGGCTGAGGACCGCTGAGCTACTGCCCGATTCCCCGCAGGACAGGCGCATTCCCCTGGAGAGGGTGACCGGGGTAGGCTCTGCAGACACGCAACCTTGAATAGCCCTTTCTCAAGACAAATATTCACCTCCACACAGCTCAGGGCAGGGGCTTGGGGGTGCAGGAGTGATAACTCATAGAGTACATGGCGGCATGGTTGGGGGGGGGTCGCTGCTGAAATACTGTCCTTGAGACCTGTACCTGACAGCCCTGTTTCTCTCCAATTACCCCAGTGACTGCAGCAATAAATCCTGTTCACAGGGTCTGGGTGCCTGACAGACTGGAGGGATCCGTCACAGCTACGCTGTCCTGCCCCAGCTGTTAGCAGCCTCCCCTCTCAGTGAGCTCCACACCTGTTTCTCCCGCTGGCACGTCCCCACTTCCTTCAGATGAACCCCGTGGGAGAGGTGACATTGCTTGCCCTAACAAACTCTATTATGAAATGCATTGCGTACGCCCGGCAGATTCTCATGTTGAAGTCCTGACCCGCTGCACCTCAGCGGGGGATTGTATTTGAGACAGGGTTTTTAGAGAGATGATTCCATTAACCACTCTAATTGGGTGGGCCCTAATCCAATAGGATTGGTGTCCTTAGAAGAAGAGGTGATTGGCCGGGTGCGATGGCTCACGCCTGTAATCCCAGCACTTTTGGGAGGCTGAGGTGGGTGGATCACCTGAGGTCAGGAGTTCAAGATCAGCCTGGCCAACATGGTGAAACCCGGTCTCTACTAAAAATATAAAAATTAGCCGGGTGTGGTGGCGGGTGCCTGTAATCCCAGTTGCTCAGGAGTCTGAGGCAGGAGAATTGCTTGAACCTGGGAGGCAGAGGTTGCAGTGAGCCCAGATCGTGCCACAACTGTACTCCAGCCTGGGTGACAGAGCGAGACTCTGTCTCAAAGAAAAAAAAAAAAAGAAAAGAAGAGGAAGAAGAGGTGATTAAGATCCACAGGGGGAAGACGTGTGAAGACACAGGGAGAAGGTGGCCATCTACAAGCCGAGGAGAGAGGCCTCAGAAGAAACCAATCCTGCTGACACGTTGAGCTTGGTCTTGTAGCCTTCAGGATTGCCAGAAAATAAATGTCTGTTGTTTAAGCCACCCAATCTGTGGACTTTTGTCGTGACATCATAAGCCAGGCAATAGACAGGCCGGGTGCGGTGGCTCATGCCTATAATCCCAGTGCTTTAGGAAGTCAAGGTGGGAGGATGGCTTGAGGCCAGGAGTTTGAGGCTGCAGTGAGCTATGATCATGCCACTGCACTCCAGTCTGGGTGACAACAGCGAGACCCTGTCTCAAACAAAAGAAAACGAAACAACGGCAAAAACACACAAAATAACAAACCAATAGATGGTCCTACTCTGCCCCTGGGATTCTTGGGGCCAGTTAGGAATGACTTAGCATCCTTTCAAGTGATCATTTACAAACTTTATTTCTTAAGCCATGGAGCCCCCCCCTTTTTTTTTTTTTTTTTTTTTAGACTTGCTCTGCCACCCAGGCTGGAGTGGAATGGTGCAATCTCAGCTTACTGTAACCTACGCCTCCTGGGTTCAAGATAATCTCCTGCCTCAGCCTCCTGAGTAGCTGGGATTACAGGCACCTGCCATCATGGCTGGCTAATCTTTGTATTTTTTAGAGATGGGGTTTCACCATGTTGGCCTGGCTGCTCTTGAACTCCTGACCTCAGGTGATCTGCCTGCCTCAGCCTCCCAAAGTGCTGGGATTACAGGCATGAGCCACCGCGCCCGGCCCCACGCAGCCTTCTTTCCCAATGAAACCTTATCTGACAGGTCCATGAATGCAACAGATAAAAGCAGGCTTGTTCCGATGGATTGAAGCGGTGGGAGGGGCTGCGTGGCTTCACAAGTTGACATCCTTATTCTGTTCTCCCCTCACCTCCTTCAGTCCCTGTGTGTTCCACAGAGGACAGTTTAAACCCACTGTAGCAGAGTTTTATACCAATTTTGCAGAAGAACCGTCAGTCTGGGGCTGGCAGGAGTAATCCCCGCAGGAACGTGTGAAGCCTGTCACCTCACTTCATTGAGCACACCCTTCCTTCCCTTGTGGTATCATGATTATGTTTCAGGCTTTTGTTGTTACAGAGAGAATCAGTCTGAGGGATTGATTCCCAATCAATGTTAGAAGAAACAGTCTAGGATACAACACGGGATCTGCAGTCAGATACCGGAGTTCAAGTCCGTCCTCCCTCATTTACCAGCTGAGCGCGTTGGGCAAGTCAACTGACCTCCATTAGCCGTAGGTGAACCATCTGTAAAATGGAAACACACTAAGATTTTGAGCAGGGAGGCGGCTTCGGGTAATCGAATAAACATGAGTTTTGGAGTTAGACAGACTTGAGTTTGACCTCAACCCTGCTGCTTCTTGGCTCTGTGGCCTTGACCTTCTATCTTCTCACCTGTAACTTGTGGGTAATAAGGGCACCTAGGGGATTAGCAAGGTTGTGTGTGCAAAGCACTTTGCATAGAAATTGTCTTATAGTTGCTCAGCTAAAGCCGGTTCTTTATTATTTTTTCTTTCTTTCTTTTTTTCTTTGTTTGAGACAGAGTTTTGCTCTTTCACCCAGGTTGGAGTGAAGTGGCGCAAGCTCGGCTCACTGCAACCTCTGCCCCCTGGGTTCAAGTGATTCTCCTGCCTCAGCCTCCCGAGTAGCTGGGATTATAGGTGGCTGCCACCACGCACAGCTACTTTTTGTGTATTTTTAGTAGAGACGGGGTTTTGCCATGTTGGCCAGGCTGGTTTCGGACTTCTGACCTCAGGTG
Source organism: Papio anubis (assembly GCF_008728515.1). Taxonomy (NCBI): domain Eukaryota; kingdom Metazoa; phylum Chordata; class Mammalia; order Primates; family Cercopithecidae; genus Papio; species Papio anubis. Next base: position 64,279,195 of record NC_044993.1, read on the forward strand.
ATCCACCCCCCTCAGCCTCCCAAAATGCTAGGAGTACAGGCTTGAGCCACCATGCCCAGTCTCTCTCTCTTTCTCTCTTTCTCTCTTCCTCTCTTCCTCTCTTTCTCTCTTTCTTTTTTCTTTCTTTCTTTCTTGTCTTGCTCTCTCACCCAGGCTGGAGTACAGTGGTGCTATCACAGCTCACTGCAGCCTTGACCTCTCAGGCTCAAGTGGTCCTCCTATCTCAGCTTCTGGAGTATCTGGGACCACAGGTGTATGCCACCATACCTGGCTAATTTTTGTATTGGTGGTAGAGATTGATTTCACCATGTTGCCCCAGCTGGTCTCAAACTCCTGAGCTCAAGTGATCTTCCAGCCTCAGCCTCCCAAAGTACAGGGGGCCAGCCTCTTTTCCTTTTTTGTAAGAGACAGGGTCTTGCTCTTTTGCCCAGGCTGGAGTGGTGCAATCATAGCTCACTGTAGCCTCTAATTCCTGGGCTCAATCAATCCTCCTGCCTCAGCCTCTCAAGTAGCAGAGACTCTAGGTGCACGACATCATGCCTGGCTAATAAAAAAAAAAAATTCCTTTTTTTGTAGAGACAGGGTGTCGCTTTGTTGTCCAGGCTGATCTTAAACTGCTGGGCTCAAGCAATTCTCCTGCCTCAGCCTCCTGAGTAGCTGGGACCACAGGCATGCACCACCACACACAGCCCAGTTGTCTATTTTTTTTTTCTTGTGATGGGGTTTCACTCTTGTTGCCCAGGCTGAAGTGCAATGGTGCGATCTCGTCTTACAGCAATCTCCGCCTCCTGGGTTCAAGCAATTCTCCTGCCTCAGCCTCCCGGGTGCCTGGGATTACAGGCATGCACCACCATGCCTGGCTAATTTTGTATTTTTAGTAGAGATGGGATTTCTCCATGTTGGTCAGGCTAGTCTTGAACTCCTGACCTCAGGTGATCCACCTGCCTCAGCCTCCCCAAGTGTTGGAATTACAAGTGTGAGCCACCATGCCCAGCCTCCAGTTGTCTCTGAAGTCTCCTTTCTCTTTTAGTAGACCAGGGATCAGCATACTTCTGAAAAGGGAGAGTGAATATCTTTCATTTTGTGCGCCTTCCAGTCTTTGTCAGAATGACTCAACTCTGCTGTTGTATCTAGAAAGCAGCTGTAGATGATATGTCTGTGATGAATGTGGCTGTATTCCAATAACACTTTATATGTGGGTCAGGTACGGTGGCTCACACCTGTAATCCCAACACTTTGGGAGGCCTAGGTGGGAGGATCCTTTGAGGCCAGGAGTTTGAGACCAGCCTGGGCAACAGAATGAGATCCTGTCTCTATAAAAAAGTAGAAACAAAAACACACTTTATATATGGACATTGAGAGTTGGATTTTGTATAATTTTCACATGTTACAGAATATTATTCCTTTTTTGGTGGGGAGACAAGGTCTCACTCTGTGGCCCAGGCTGGAGTACCGGTGGCACCATCACAGCTCACTGCAGCCTCCACCTCCCATGCTGAAGCGATCCTCCCTCCTTGGCCTCCATAGTAGGGTCTACAGTTGAGTGCCATCATGCCTGGCTATTTTTTTCATTTTTTGTGGAGGTGGGGTCTTGCTATGTTGCCCAGGCTGGTCTTGGACTCCTGGACTCACTCACAGCCGGACTCCTTGCTGTACCCAGGGAACATTTGGTGAATGACCGGGATACTGAAGGTCTCTCTCAGAGATGCAATTGTGGGAATTAGTGGAGAATATGAATGTGAATGGGCAGGCATAGTGCAGATACTGAAGGTAGTTTTGGAAAGGCTGGCTCATCTTCTAGGGGAACTTGCATCTAACAAGAGGAGGCGGGGAGACTAGGAGTCAGAGAGACCAGAGACCTTGAAGTTCCTGCATTCCCAACTGCGTTCGCTTCTCAGCCATTCGCAACTCAGTCAGCAGGGGGCAGCAGGGGATCGCCGTCCTCGGGGAGTCTCAGGACCCGGGCAGCCTCGCCGGCTGCTGCCCAGACAGGAGACAAGAGATGCTGGGAGATGGGCCAGATGACCTCCGAGTGTCTTTTCTGCTGCTTAAATCCCTGTTCGTTTTTGCAGAGGAAGGTAGGGGGATGAGCCGCCTGGAGTCAGCCGGGGGCTCATATTCTCAGAAAGGGGGTGGCTTCCTTTCTGTCTCAGGAGATGGAAGAAAATGAAAATTCAGCCAGTGCTGCAGGTAGCTGCCACCCTAGCGTTTCAGTGTGTTCTATTTATCCCTCTTTTTGGTCAGTACATATGTGTTTATAGAGGGATTCATGGGGGCAGGGGCAAGCCAGGGCATTCATTAATTCCAGGCAGGCTCATTAAGCACATTGACAAATACCAGGCAGAAAGAAAACAGTCACGTGGGCCAGGCGCGGTGGCTCACACCTGTAATCCTAGCACTTAGGGAGGCCGAGGCGGGTGGATCATCTGAGATCAGCAGTTTGAGACCAGCCTGGCCAACATGGCAGAACCCCATTTGTACTAAAAATGCAGAGATTAGCCGAGCATGGTGGTGCACGCCTCTAATCCCTGCTACTTGGGAGGCTGAGGCCGGAGAATCGCTTGAACCCGGGAAGCAGAGGTTGCAGTGAGCCGAGATCATGCCACTGCTGTCCAGGGCACTGAGGACCAACAGAGTGAGACCCTCTTAGCCTCTAAAACCTCAAAGGAAGCCGAGAGGCGAGGCTGCCTGACTGCCCCTACGGCTGCCTATGTGGTCGTGGATGGTGATGAATGTGGGCAGCTCCATGATGCTTAGTGTCCCTCTCTGGGGACCAGGATAATCTTTCCTCCCTTGCAGATTTATTTATTAATAAATTGTTTAACGATGGAACAAGGAAAGTATTTCAGTGTCCGATGCATGGAAGCATCTAGAACAATGCCTGGGACCTAGTGAGTGTTTAGCACATGAAAGTTCCCCTTCCCTGCTCTCTGCTGTGGAACTGTGGGGTTTCTAGAGCAGAGACCACATCATATTTTTCTCTGCATCCCCAAGAAGCAATCAATTCCTTGTTTATACCACAGCCCTGGGGGAGAGCTGGGAAGTGAGTGTCTGAGATGAATAATTGCTGGATTTTTTTCTTTTTCTTTTTGACACAGAGTCTTACTCTGTCACCCAGGCTGGAGTGCAGTGGCACCGTCCCTGCTCACTGCAACCTCTGTTTCCTGGGTTCAAGCGATTCTCCTGCCTCAGCCTCCCGAGTAGTTGGTACGACAGGCACGTGCCAGCACACCTGGCTAATTTCTGTATTTTTAGTAGAGTTGGTGTTTCACCATGTTGGTCAGGCTGGTCTTGAACTCCTGACCTCAGGTGACCCGCCTTCCTTGGCCTCCTAAAGTGCTGGTATTACAGGCATGAGCCAACACACCCGGCCTTAACTGCTGGATTTCTTTTCTTTTCTTTTTTTTTAGACGAAGTTTCGCTCTTGTTGCCCAAGTTGGAGTGCAATGGCACAATCTCGGCTCACTGCAACCTCTGCCTCCCGGGTTCAAGCAATTCTCCTGCTTCAGCCTCCCAAGTAGCTGGGATTACAGGCATGTGCCACCACACCTGGCTAATTTTTTTGTGTTTAGTAGAGACGGGGTTTTACCACACTGGTCAGGCTGGCTTTGCACTCCTGACCTCAGGTGATCCACCTGCCTCGGCCTCTCAAAGTGCTGGGATTACAGGCGTGAGCCACTGCACCCGGCCCTGGATTTCTTACCTTACAGTCCTGCTGGACTGGGGTGACCTTTCTTTGCCTTGTCCTAACTCAGGTGAGTCCTGATGTCTATTTAAATTAAACATGCCTGGCTGGGTGTGGTGGCTCACGTCTGTAATCCCAGCAATTTGGGAGGCCGAGGTGGGGAGATCCCCTGAGGTCAGGAGTTCAAGACCAGCCTGGTCAACATGGTGAAACCCTGTCTCTACTAAAAATACAAAAATTAGCCAGGTGTGGTGGCAGGCACCTATAGTCCTGGTTACTTGGGAGGCTGAGGCAGGAGAATCGCTTGAGCCTGAGAGGCGGAGGTTGCAGTGAGCCAAGATCAGGCCATTGCACTCCAGCCTGGGTGACAGAGCGAGACTCTGTCTCAACAAAAAAAAAAAAAAAAAAAAAAAAAAGCCCAAAGTCCTCTTGACTTTTAGGAATCTATCCTATCTATCCTGATAGAAACACAATCACCTGCATGTGAAGATATGTGTGCAAAGACATTACTGTGTTGTTTTCCTTGGAAAAAGTTGGAAAGACGACTTTATCAATAGGTAAATAATAGAATAAATTATGGCACATGCAGTGTTATGCAAACCACGCCCCATGAAAAGGAATTCGGCAGACGTATGTGCAGAGATCTGGAGAGAGATGGACTGCTCAGTGTTAAGTGAAAAAGTAAATTGCTGAATCATGTCTGTATCATGATTCCTTTTTTGTCAGAGGTGGCAAGAGGTTCCATATTATGTGTATGGTATGCTTATTTGTGTGTGTTTTTGTGGGCATAAGGAAAAACATGGAAGACTATACTCCAGGCTGTTGGAATTGGTTACCTTGTGGGATTAGGCAGAGGGGAGATTGACTCATTTATTCATGGTGGGGTGTGGTGGCCCATGCCTTTTATCCCAACACTTTGGGAGGCTGACTCGGGAGCATCACTTGAGCCCAGGAGTTTGAGACCAGCCTGGACAACATAGTGAGACTACAAAAATTATAAAAAATTAGCTGGACGTGGTACACACCTGTGGTTACAGCTACTCGGGAGGCTGGGGTGGGAGGATCCCTTGAGCCTAGGAGGTCGAGGCTGCAGTCAGCCATGATGGCACCACTGCACTGCATTTCAGCCTGGGCTACAAGAGCAAGACTTCGTTTCAAAAAACAAAAGATGGGGTGCAGTGGCTCATGCCTGTAATCCCAGCACTTTGGGAGGCTCAGGCCAAGGATCACTTGAGGTCAGGAGTTTGAAACCAGCCTAGCTGGCATGGTGAAACCCCGTCTCTACTGAAAATACAAAAATTAGTCGGACTTGGTGGCAGGAGCCTGTAATCCCAGCTACTCGGGTGGCTGAGGCTCAAGAATTGCTTGAACCCAAGGGTGGCGGTTGCAGTGAGTGGAGATTGTGCCACTGCACTCCAGCCTGGGTGACAGAGTGAGACTGGGTCTCAAGAAAAAAAAAAAAAGAAAGAAAGAAATTCATTTACTCATTCATATTTTGATCTCAGTAATATACTTTGATGTCCACTGTGTGCCAGGCACTGTTTTAGCCCCAGGGGAAAAAACACAATGAAAGCACACCAAGTCCCTCCCATCATGAAGCAAGAGTGTTGGTGACTGTCCTGGTTTGCCTGGGACCATTCTGGCTTCAGCAACGCTGGTCCGGTGTCCCAGGCGGCTTCTCAGTCCCAGGCCAACAGGAGCAACCTGTCATCCTATGGAGCTTGCATTTTAGCATGAGAGACACACACACAGGGGAGCGGGGCAGAGATTTTGCCGGTAAAAGTGCCATCTTGGAGCCCTGCCGATCCGCTTCCAGTGAGGATAATCCTGTCGCCCCAGGCCGAGGTTCTGCATTAGGCTCTGATTGATTGGCAGTCAGTGATGGAAGGGTGCTCTGAGCATTCCGACTGCCCCAAGGGTCACAGGCCAGCTCTCCATTTTGCTGAGTTGGCAGTGGGACCTAATTTGTTAATTAAGAGTAGATGGTGAGCTGTCCTCGTATTTTGATTAACCTAATGGCCTTCCCAGCACGACTCGGATTCTGCTGGAGACATCACGGCAACTTTTAATGAAATGATTTGAAGGGCCATTAAGAGGCACTTCCCGTTATTAGGCAGTTCATCTGCACTGATAACTTCTTGGCAGCTCAGCTGGCCGGAGCCGAGGCCCAAACGCACACTTGGCTTTTGGTTTTGAGATACAACTCTTAATCCTTTAGTCATGCTTGAGGGTGGATGGCCTTTTCAGCTTTAACCCAGTTTACGCTGCCTTGGAAGTGTAGCCAGGAGAATACACTCATATACTCGTGGGCTTAGAGGCCACAGCAGATGCCGCTGGTCTACTGCCCGAGTCCCCCTGGTCCCATCCCAGGACCTTCCATCTGCGAGTACCCGGGAGCCTGTGCTGCTCCACACTGGGCCTTCTTTGCTGGAGCTGCTAGGGAGGGAGGCGTTTTGGCTTGAACCGTGACCTCACAAAAATGTGGAAGTCCTGGCTGGGCACGGTGGCTCACGCCTGTAATCCCAGCACTTTGGGAAGCCAAGGTGGGTGGATCACTTGAGGTCAGGAGTTCAAGGTCAGCCTGGGAAACATGGTGAAACATCATCTCTACTGAAAATACAAAAATTAGCTGGGCGTGGTCGTGCGTGCCTGTAATCCCAGCTACTTGGGAGGCTGAGGCAGGAGAATCACTTGAACGCGGAAGGTGGAGGTTGCAGTGAGCTGAAATCTCACCCCTGCACTCCAGCCTGGGTGACATAGTGAGCTTCTGAATCCAAAAAAAAAAAAAAAAAAAAAAAATTGTGGCAGTCCTAACCCCTGTACTTGTGTACTTGTGAATTTGACTTTATTAAGAAATAGGGTGTTTGCAGATGATCAAGTTGAGTTAAGGTCACTAGGGTAAGTCCCCATCCAATTTGACTAATGTCTTGCTGATTGATTTTTTATTTTTTAGAGGCAGGGTCTCATTCTGTTGCCAAGGCTGGAATGCCATGGTACAATCTCAGCTCACTACAGCCTTGAACTCCTGGGCTCAAGCAGTATTCTCACCTCAGTCTCCTAAAGTAGCTGGAACTGCAGGGACGTGTCACCATGCCTGGCTTTTTTATTTGCATGTTTTTTTTGTAGAGTGGGAGTCTTGAACACCTGGTCTCAAGCGATTCTCCTGCCTCGGCCTTCCAAAGTTCTAGGATTACAGGCATAAGCCACTATGCCTGGCCCCCCACCCCAATGTCCTTATAAAAATGGAAATTCTGGCTGGGCGTGGGGGCTCACGCCTGTAATCCCAGCACTTTGGGGGGCCGAGGTGGGTGGATCACCTGAGGTCAGGAGTTCGAGACCAGCCTTGCCAACATGGTGAAACTCCGTCTCTACCAAAAATACAAAAAATTAGTCTGGCATGGTGGTGTATGCCTGTAGTCCCAGCTACTTGGGAGGCGGAGGCAGGAGAATTGCTTGAACCTGGGTGGGGGAGGTTACAGTGAGCCGAGATCGTGCCACTGCACTCCAGCCTGGGTGACAGAACGAGACTCCATCTCAAAACAAAACAAAACAAAAACAAGGGAAATTTGGGCCAGGTGCGATCTCTACTAAAAATACAAAAATTAGCTGGGTGTGGTGGTGGGTGCCTGTAATCCTAGCTACTCAGGAGGGATGAAGCAGGAGAATCGCTTGAGTCCAGGAGGCAGAGGTTGCAGTGAGCCAAGACTGTGCCATTGCACTCTAGCCTGGGCGACAACAGCAAGACTCCATCTCAAAAAATACATAAGTAAATAAAAGGGAAATTTGGACACAGAGAGAGACACACATATGCAGGGAGAACGCCGCCTTAAGATGGAGGCAGAGATGGGGGTGATGCATCTACAAGCTGATGAGCAGTGGGGGCTGGCAAGTGACCAGAGGCTGAGAGACAGGTGCAGTGCAGATTCTCAGCCTCGATCTTGGACTTGCATTCTGCAGGACTGTGACATAATGAATTGTGTATGACTGTTGTCTACACCTGCCACTCAATTTGCAGTATTTTGTTATGCCAGCTCTAGCAAACTATTATAACAGAGGGGTTAGCACTGGTCCTGCCCTCAGGGAGCATCCTCCATCAGTGGCTGATGGGAGTTGCTGGGTAACTACTCCAGCTCCCCAGCCTTCCGGGTAGGGCTCTCTGTCCTTAGAGAGTGGTCCGTTGACAATACAGGGACATCCTGTACTAACCGCCCTTCCCGTCTCATTTCCTTTCTTCTAGCTGTGTTTTTGGGATCATAAGCAACTGGCACTTGAATTTCCCTCTCACAGTCTGCTTCTGGGACAGAGGCTCTGGCTACTCTTGACCACTGGTATGCATAAGCGTATGTGTGTGTGTATGTGTGTGCATGCCTGCGTGTGAGCATGTGTGTGCGAGCATGTGTGCATATCTGTGTGTGTGCATGTGTGTGCCTCTGTATGTGCTTGATGAGGTTTGGCTCTGTGTCCTCACTCAAATCTTTTTTTTTTTTTTTTTTTGAGATGGAGTCTCTCTCCCTTACCCAGGCTGGAGTGCAGTGGCCGGATCTCAGCTCAGTGCAAGCTCCGCCTCCCGGGGTCACGCCATTCTCCTGCCTCAGCCCGCCACCTCGCCCGGCTAGTTTTTTGTATTTTTTAGTAGAGACGGGGTTTCACCGTGTTAGCCAGGATGGTCTCGATCTTCTGACCTCGTGATCCGCCCGTCTCGGCCTCCCAAAGTGCTGGGATTACAGGCTTGAGCCACCGCGCCCGGCTCAAATCTCATCTTGAACTGTAATCCCCACAGGTCGAGGAAAGGACGTGATTGGATCTTGGGAGCGGTTTCCTCCATGCTGTTCTCACGATAGTGAGTGAATTCCCTCGAGATCTGATGGTTTTATAAACGGTAGTTTCTGCTGCGCTGACACACACACTTCCTGCTGCAGCCTCCTGAAGAGGGCGCCTGCCTCCTTGACATCTTCCACCATGATTGCACGTTTCCTGAGGCCTCCTAGCCATGCTTCCTGTAAAGCCTGTGGAATGGTGAGTCCATTAAACCTCTTCCTTTATAATTACCCACTATCAGGTCGTATTCTTTATAGCAGTGTGAGAACTGACTAATACAGTGCTTGTGTGTGTCTAGGAAAGGAAACTTCAGGTCTGATCACTTTTTGCTTGAGCTGAACCCTCAGCCCCTGGGCTGGTGCAGTTGCTCTTGTCTACAGGGTCCCCGGGTTGCTCCTCTCCCAGGATTGTGTCTAAGTTCAGAGAGGTTTCTGGGGTCCAAGCCCTTTTGGGATCATGGGTGCAAGCCACCACCTTCTCAGGATGAGACGTCCTTCTTTCTTTATTTTTTGAGACGAAGTTTTGCTTTTGTTGCCCAGGCTGGAGTGCAGTGGCAGCCGAGATCTCGGCTCACTGCAACCTCTGCCTCCCAGGTTCAAGCGATTCTTCTGCCCTTAGCCTCCCAAGTAGCTTGGATTACAGACATGTGCCACCATGCCTAGCTAATTTTTGTATTTTTAGTACTGAAGGGTTTCACCATGTTGGTCAGGCTGGTCTTGAATTTCTGACCTCAGGTGATCCACCCGCCTTAGCCTCCCAAAGTGCTAGAATTAGAGGCATGAGCCACTGCGCCCAGCCGAGATGTCCTTATTTCTTTCTGGACTGTGAGTTTCGACTCATGTAAGACAATGCAGTGGTGGCGTTTTTTTGGCCCAGCCTGGACTCAGCTGCTGCCGGGTCCTCCTCAGCTGTCCTGCCCCCACACTCAGGGCCCCAAGAAACACATGAAAGCTCCCTCCCAGAAGCCGTTCCCTACTTCCTAGTCCCTTTCAGGAGCATGAGCAGGCCTGAGACACACTGTGCACCAGGCCGGATGTTTTCCTTCAGGGGACAGAGCCGGTCCTGGGATGTGGCAGCCAGACCTCAGGGATGGTGTGCACTGCCCAGACTCCTCTACAGGCCGCTCACATGTCCCTGTTTCTGTCTGTCCTGTGACACCGACAGGATTGACCACCGCCACCCAGCACACATTCCTGTGTGTGATCATGGCGGGGTCCTCCGGAGCAGGAAGAGTGACTTGGCAAGATGGGACTCAGGGCCATCTGATTTTTAAAAATTCCATCGGTAATATACACATGTACAGAATAACTCGGCATGGAAAGATTTGGAGTCAAAAGTGACAGTTGGTGGGGCCCTGTGGCTCCCACTTGTAATCCCAGCACTTCGGCGGGGTCTGAAGCAGGAGAATCCTTGAGCCCAGGTACCTCAGACCAGCCTGGGCAACGTAGTGAGACCTTGCCTCAAAAAAGAAAAAAAAAAAGGTGAAAGTTGTCTTTTTCTCTCTCTTTCTTCTTCTTCTTTTTTTTTTTGGAGACAGAGTTTCCCTCTTTTTGCCCAGGCTGGAGTCAATGGCGCGATCTCCGCTCATTGTAACCTCTGCCTCCCGGGTTCAAATGATTCTCCTGCCTCAGCCTCCCGAGTAGCTGGGATTATAGGCACGTGCCACCACCATGCCTGGCTAATTTTTGTGTTTTTAGTTGAGATAGGGTTTCACCATATTGGTTAGGCTGGTCTCAAACTCTTGATCTCAGGTGATCCACCTGCCTCGGCCTCCCAAAGTGTTGGGGTTCCAGGCGTGAGCCACTGCACCTGACCAAAAGTTGTCTTTTGATAACCTTCATTTTGTCTCTTGGTGACATTTGCTTTTTCAGACTTTTATGTAAATATGGATGTAGCTATAGACAGATAATAGATCGTAGATGGATATAGATAGATAGCTCTACTGTGAATACAGAGTAGATATAGATACAGACAAGTGTGTAGATACAGAATTCAAGACATAGACCAAGATAGACATAGATATATGTATGTAGATAGGGATACAGACATATCCATGTCGATACATATAAATAGGTAGGATGGCATAGTTTTAAACATAAATGTCACTGTGCTTTCTGTGTGGCTTGGTTACTTTGTGTTATCACTGCACACTTGTCTTTAAGGTCTTCTGAAACAAGCACATATCCACCTCGTTCCTTCTAACCAATCCCCTGCTAATTGGCAATCGCGTCGTTCCCATTTCTTTCTTTCTTCTTTTTGAGACAGAGTCTTGCTCTGTCGCTCAGGCTGGAGTGCAGTGGTGCGATCTTGGCTCACTGCACACTCCGCCTCCCGGGTTCAAGTGATTCTTCTGTCTCAGCCGCCTGAGTGGCTGGGATTACAAGCGCCTGCCACCACACCCGACTCATTTTTGTATTTTTTAGTAGAGATGGGGTTTCACCATGTTGGCCAGGCTGGTCTTAAACTCCTGACCTCAGGTGATCCACCTGCCTCAGCCTCTCAAAGTGCTGGGATTACAGGCGTGAACCACTGTGCCCAGCCAAGTCGTTCCCATTTCTTTTCCATAAAACCCTGCAGGAAACATCGTTTAGGTCATCATGTATTGGTGCAAGTATTTCTGCAGGACAGATTCCTAGAAGTAGAATTTCTGAGTTAAAAAGGTAAGCATATTTCACATTTTGGGAGGTGCTATCAAAAATTGCCCTCCAAAAAGGTTGAACCAATTTGTGCTCCCAGAGTAATTTAATTTGAATATTAAAAAGCCTGGTGACCTCATACTGCACTCTAAGCTCGTGAAGCAGAACAGATGAGTTACATCTAAATAGGTTATTATGGAGCAAGCAGGTCTGAACCGGCTCCTGCTTGGCCATGCTTGGTTGTTTATTTTCAGTGCACACACTTGAAGGGGAAACAAACAGCTTTACTTTAATATGCTTCAGAATTCAAAATTTTTCTGGTAGATACAAGATGTTTCCTTCTTCCATGGCAGTTTTGGAATTAGTGAGGCCTTCCTTTACCAATTATAGCTGATTATAATGGAAGATTGCCCACAGCGCTTATGTAATTATAATTCAGAGACAAGAAATTGGGCTTTTGATTGCATTTAATCTGCAGGAGCCCTCCCCACTCCCCCCATGACCTACTGTTTAAACTTATGCCTGGAGTTGTGAAAATGCAACAGAATCACAAACTTTAAGGTTGAACAACCCCGGAGTGGTTCTCTCTCAATTCTTTCTAATTTTTCTAAAAATACAAAAATCAGCCAGGCGTGGTGGCGGGCTCCTATAATCCCAGTTACTAGGGAGGCTGAGGCAGGAGAATCGCTTGAACCCGGGAGGCAGAGGTTGCAGTGAGATGAGATTGCACCACTGCACAGCCTGGGTGACAGAGTGAGACTCTGTCTCAAAAAAAAAAAAAATTAAAAAAAAAAAAAAGACTAAAGTAATTTAAAAATTTTTCTTTATTTTTGTTTTCTTCTTTGTTTTTGTTTTTTGTTTATTTCTTTTACTTTTTCTTAGTTATTTTTATTTCCTAAGGTCATTAAATGTTGTAATTTTTTTGAAATCTCTGAAATTATGAAAATGAATTAAAGATTATTGAGTGACAAAAAAATCAAAAATAAAAAGAAAAAAGATGGAAAACTAGTGGGCAAGTATGTTATTAAAGAAGAAAATGGTCAAATGGCAGTTGTTTGGTGCTGTGGAGTCTATGGGATTATTGATCCGCCCGGTGCCCAGTGGCTCAAGCCTGTAATCCCAGCACTTTGGGAGGCCAGTGGTGGATCCGAGGTCCAGAGTCTGAACCATCCTGGCTAACATGGGTGAGAGAGAGCAAGTCTCTACTAAAAATACAAAAAAGCCAGCTAGGTGGTGAGGTGGGCTCCTGTAGTCCAAGCTGCTCGGAGAACTGAAAGTAGGGGAGGAGAATAGGCCAGAAGCCTGGGGCCCGGAGCACAGTGAGAGCTGAGATCCGGCCTGCACTCCAGCCACCAAAGCTGACAAAGGCCCGAGAGACTCCGTCTCAAAAAAGATTATTTGTGCTTATTTTTTATTCTTATTATTTATTTATTTATTTTTTTTTGTGGAGGTAGTCTTGCTATGTTACTTAGGTGAATCTGACTCCTGGTCTCAAGAGGTCTTCCTGCCTCAGGCTCCCAAAATATTGGGATTACAGGAATGAGCTGCCACACCCAGCCTAAAATCATTTATTGATTGATGGTGTGAGATACCTTTGTGTTAGTCAGCATTCTCTAGAGAAACAGAGACAGGATGTACATGCAGAGAGAAAGAGATTTATTTTTATTTTATTTCATTTTTTTGAGACGGAGTCTTGCTCTGTCGCCCAGGCTGGAGTGCAGTGGTATGATCCCGTCTCACTGCAACCTCTGCCTCCAGATTCAAGCGATTCTCTTGCCTCAGCCTCCCGAGTAGCTGGGATTACAGGCTCGTGCCACCACGCCTGGCTAATTTTTGTATTTTTAGTAGAGACAGGGTTTCACTATGTTGGCCAGGCTGGTCTTGAACTCCTGACCTCAAGTGATCCGCCTGTCTTGGCCTCCCAAGGTGGGATTACAGGGGTAAGCCACTGTGCCTGGCCCATATATCATTTCTTTCCCTTGACAGGAAGGACCAATGACTAGACAGGCCAGTGTCTTGCTCTGGGCTCCTCAACAAGTGTGTGGTCTGAGGGTTACTTGTATCTGCTTCCCTAGTCCCTGGTTCAGGGCTTCTATGACCCACCAGCTGCCTCCCTTCCCAACAGGTCCTGCCCCCCACTGGAATGATCTGAGATCCTTTTTTGAGAACCTCTGAGAGCTGCCAACCAGAAAGGGTCTATGAAGACAATCTCTTGCAGACTTCATCCATCCACGTGCACAAGGAAGTGATAATGAGATTTCTGGTCAGTGGCTTGGAGAGAAAAATGACACAATGAGGATGGATGGGGGAAGGCAGAGAGGTGGGTTGGTCGTCATATAATATTTGAATCTATCCTCTTCCCGAGAATGTGTCTTTTCTATTCAGGGGAATAGAGTGTTACTTTTTTATGGCCAGGAAAACATTAATAAAAAATGAACCGTCAGTGAAATTAATTTACGAGGTTTATGCATTCACAGCAACTAACAAGCCTGCACCTGCTCATCTGACACCCTCAAGCGACTCCCCTGTGCCCCCCTTCCCACCCTCTTAAAATTCCTCTCCTTCTCGGAAGGTACCTGGTTGTCGCATTGTGCAGTTAAATAAATGTACGGTGGGATAGAGACATGGCTTGTTAATTAAAAACGCTGCTCTGCCACTTCAAAGTTATGAAGAGACAAGCCAGGTTGAGCAGAAAGAGTCTGTTGGGGAGACGCTAGTTGGATTTTTATGTGCCGTGTAAAGGGCCCCGGTAGCGGTCAGGAAGGATGAGACAGACATTCGTAGAAAGCACTGGCGTCCCACCTTCCCACACAGGGTCATCTTCTCTCCCACCCTCCCCCTCTCTACCTTGGAACCAGCACCTTTCTTGAATGGTAAGAGTCACTTACAGAGTTGCTGGAGGAGGCGGGCCTCCTCTGGCCATCATCGCTGCTGTTGCTGTTTTCAGCATTTTTCTCTCCAAGCCACTGACCCTAAATCTCATTATTTCCTTGCGCACGTTGATGGATGAAGTCTCTGAGCAATTTTCTCAGTGGACCCTTTCTGGTTGGTAGTCCTCAGGTTGGAAGCTCACTTGTTGGAATTTCTTGGTTAAAACTTCGCGAGAGTCACCTGCAGTGGCTCACTCCTGTAATCCCAGCACTTTGGGAGGCTGAAGTGGGCGGATCACCTGAGGTCAGGGGTTCCAGACCAGCCTGGGCAACATGGTGAAACCCCATCTCTACTAAAAATACAAAAATTAGCCAGGTTCATTACTTGAACCCAGGAAGCGGAGGCTGCAGTGAGCTGAGATCACACCACTGAATTCCATCCTGAGCCACACAGTGAGGCTCTGTCTCAAAAAAAAAAAAAAAGAGAGAGAAATGTAAATAATATGTCCTAGACAAAAAGGCTGGCCACGTCTCTCTTTCCTTTTTTTAAATTGAGACAGAATCTAGCTCTGTCACTCAGGCTGGAGTGTAGTGGTATGATCTCAGCTCACTGCAACCTCCACCTCCCGGGTACAAGCGATTTTCTTGCCTCAGCCTCCCAAGTAGGTGGGATTACAGAAGCACCACCATGCCCAGATTGTTTTTTTTTTTTTTTTTTTTTTTGTACTTTTAGTAGAGACAAGTTTTCACCATGTTGGCCAGGCTGGTCTCGAACTCCTGAACTCAGGTGGTCTACCAACTTCAGCCTCCTTTGGGATTACAGGCGTGAGCCACTGTGCCTGGCCGACACCTCTCTTTTTTTTAAGAAAATCTTTTGATCAAGGTATATCATACATGTAGTGGGTATAAAGTGTGCACATCTTAGTATGTGGGTACCTTTACGGGATATAAGCCAGGAGTGGAGTTGCCAGGTGGTGGGATAGGTGTATGTTTCACCTTGTAGGAAATTTATAAGCAGGTTTCCAAAGTGCTGGTACCAATTTAGACTCCCACCAACTGCATGTAGGTGTTCCAGTTGCTCCATATTTTTGCCAACACTTGGCATTGTTAGTCTTTTTAATTCTAGCAGTTCTGGTGGGAGTATAGTAGTCTTCTGTTTCCTTTAACTGGCTCATGCATATTCATCTTTCAGGTGTCAGCTCAGATATTGTCTCCTCCAGAATTCATCTGTCTTAGTCAGTTTGTGCTGCCACAGACTGGGTGGCTTCAATAGCAGACATTTATTTTCTCACAGTTCTGGAGGCTGGAAATCTGAGTTCAGGGTTCTGGTGGGAGCTCCTTTCCAGCTTGCAATTGGATGTTTACTGTCTGGGTCCTCACATGCATGGGGTCAGAGAGAGAGAGAGACTGGTGTTTCTTTCACTTTATTTATTTTTTGAGTAGGAGTCTTACTCTGTTGCCCAGGCTGGAGCACAGTGGCGCGATCTTGGCTCACTGCAACCTCCACCTCCTTGGTTCAAGTGATTCTCCTGCCTCAGCCTCCCAAGTAGCTGAGATTACAGGCATGTGCCACCACTCCTGGCTAATTTTTTTTACTTTTAGTAGAGATGCCGGTTTTACCATGTTGGTCAGGTTGGTCTCGAACTCCTGAAGTCCTGACCTCAGGTGATCTGCCCGCCTCAGCCTCCCAAAGTGCTGGGATTACAGGCATGAGCCACTATGCCTGGCCTCTTCTTTTTCTTATAAATACACTATTCCCATCATTAGGGCCATACCTCCCTGACCTCAGCTAAACCTCATCACCTCCCAAAGGCCCTACCTCCCAAGAGCATCACGTTGGGGATTAGGGTCTCAACACATGAACTTTGAGAGGACACAAACCTTCAGCCCATACTTCTTCCCTGACCACTTAGCCTGATTGGTCTCCTTGCTAGCTGTGATTCTGCTGAAATGTAATTGCCTGTCGACTTCACCATTGTTCCCAGTAGATTTGGAAGTCCTCAAGGGCAGGGACAGTGTTTTGTTCATTGTTTGGAGTGTTGTCCCACTGCCATCCTGTCCAGGGAAAGGCGAGGCCTGTTGGAGCAGTTGCTCGCTGCACCAGCGTCCTAAAGCTAAAGCTTCTTTTGTGCCAGACTCCTCCCCCAGCAGGGAGGGCAGGACTTGCCTCCCTGAGGTCTTCAGCTGTTGCTGTTTGCTCTCAGCTGCCTCATTTCCAGTGCTTGGGTAAAACAGTCCACCCTAGAAGTGTTGGCTAAAGCCTCTGATTTCTTCCTTTCCTTCCGTCTTCCCTCCCCTCCCCTTCCCTTCCCCTTTCCCTTCCCCTTTCTTTTTTCTTCCTTTCACCTTTCCTTTCCTTTCCCATTTCATTTTCCTTCCTTTCCCAATTCCTTTTCCTTCCCTTTCCCTCCCCTCCCCTCCCTTCCCCTCCCCTTTCTTTCCCTTTGGTGTGATCATTGCTTACTGCAGCCTCCAACTGCTGGGCTCAAGCGATCCTCCTGCCTCAGCCTCCTGAGGAGCTGGGACTACAGGTGTGCATCATCATGCCCTAAAGCCTCTGATTTCTGTGGCCGGCCTCATCCTGCTTCATGTCCCCATTCACCTCAGGCTCCATCAGGT
Organism: Papio anubis; assembly: GCF_008728515.1. Classification (NCBI taxonomy): domain Eukaryota; kingdom Metazoa; phylum Chordata; class Mammalia; order Primates; family Cercopithecidae; genus Papio; species Papio anubis. The sequence goes on from NC_044993.1 coordinate 64,295,823, forward strand.
CAAATGCACAGCGTGGTAGGATAACTAACAATACAGTATTTATACTTGAAATTTGCTAAGAGGGTAGATTTTAAGCGTTGTCACCACACACACACAAAGCTAGCTACGTGAGGTGCTGGGTATGTGAACTAGCTTAATCATGGTGATCACCCATATACCTGTATCAAAACGTCAGGTTGCTTCCTTGTTCCTAGATACCATCTTCCTGCTGTGTCCTCTTGAGGTAGAACGGCCAATGCCCTCTCCTGGGGCTGTTTGATAAGGACACTGATCCCATTCATGAGGCTCTGCCCCCAGGACCTAATCACCTGTCAAAAGGCCCCGCTTCCTAACATCATCACCTTGGCGGTTAGAATTTCAACATATGGGCTGGACATGGTGGCTCATGCCTGCAATCCCAGCACGTGGGGAGGCTGAGGAGGGCGGATCACTTGAGGTCAGGAGTTTGAGACCAGCCTGGCCAACATGGTAAAACCTTGTTTCTACTAAAAATACAAAAAAATTAACTGGGCGTGGTGGTGCACTCCGGTAGTGCTAGCTACTCGGGAGGCTGACATTGGAGAACCGCTTGAACCTGAGAGGTGGAGGTTGCAGTGAGCCAAGATTGTGACCGTGCACTCTAGCCTGGGTGACAGAGCAAGACTCTGTCTCAAAAACAAAAAACAATTTCAACATATGAATTCTGGGAGGACACAGATGTTCAGACCATAGTCCCCTGCATAGAGCCACCGCTCACCCACACTGTCCTCAATGTAGATTGATCAAGGCCAGTTCAGTTCTTCTTGAGTTTGGAGGTAGAGCCGTGGGTGTGGTGACCTCCAGAGACTCTTAGGGACTGGGATGCCCTCTCTGGCCTCCAGGGGCCCTTCCTGGAGGAGCGTGAGCCTGTTCTGTGTGGTGGGCAAGACTGCAGGGAGAAGGCGTGTGGCTGTGTGGCTGGGAGCACAGGCTCTGGAACCAGACTGCATATGTTTAAATTCCAGCATCGCCATGAACTAGCTGTTCCCTTGCAAAGCTACTCAACCTCTCTGCACCTTTCATTCTTCATCTGTACGACGAGATGATGATAATCACAGGACCTGTCTCACACGGCTGTTGTGAAGCTGAAGGAAGCTAATATGTGCCTGGCATACAGAAAACCCCACATAAACCTCTGCTTCTGTTACTAAGCTTTGGAAAAAGATAGACTCAGCTTCAATCTCAGATCCAAAATTTATTAGCTGAATGGTTGTATCAGTCTGTTCTCTCTCTCTTTTTTTTTTTTTTTTTTGAGACAGAGTCTTGCTGTGTTGTCCAGGCTGGAGTGCCGCGTCAGCGTCACGATCTCAGCTCACTGCAACCTCTGCCTCCCGGGTTCAAGCGATTCTCCTGCCTCAGCCTCCAGAGTAGCTGGGATTACAGGTGCACTCTACTAGGCTCGGCTAATTGTATCAATCTGTTCTCACATTGCTACAAAGAAATGACTGAGGCTGGGTAATTTATAAATAAAAGAGGTTTAATTGGCTCACGGTTCTGCAGGCTGTACAGGATACATAGGGGCTTTTGCTTCTGGGGAGGCCTCAGGAAGCTTCCAGTCATGGTGGAAGGCAAAGAGGGAGTAGATGTCTCTCATGGTGGGAGCGGGGGCAGGAGAGAGTGAGTGGGGAGATGCTGCACAATTTTTTTCTTTTTTTTTTGAGACAGGGTCTCACTCTGTTGCCCAGGCTGGAGTGCAGTGGTGTGATCTTGGCTCACTGTAACCTCTGCCTCCCAGGTTTAAGCCATTCTCCTGCCTCAGGCTCCTGAGTAGCTGGGATTATAGGCTCCCATCACCAGGCCTGGCTAATTTTTGTATTTTTAGTAAAGATAGGGTTTTGCCTGTTGGCTAGGCTGGTCTTGAACTATTGACTCAGGTGATCCATCTGCCTCGGCCTCCCAAAGTGCTAGGATTACAGGCCGTGAGCCACTGTGCCTGGCCAGCTGCATACTTTTAAGCAGCCGGATCACATGAAAACTCACTATCCAGAGGACAGCGTCAAAGGGATGGTGCTAAATCGTTCCTAAGAAACCTCCCCCATGATCCAGTCACCACCCGCCGGGCCCCACCTCCAACACTGCAGACTACAACTGAACATGAGATTTGGGTAGGGACACAGATCCAAACCCTATCAATGACCTAGGGCAAGTCTCTCTTCTTTTTTTTTTGGAAGACAGAGTCTTGCTTTGTCGCCCAGGCTGGAGTGCAGTGGCACGATCCTGGCTCACTGCAACCTCTGTCTCTCAGGTTCAAGTGATTCTCCTGCCTCGGCTTCCCAAGTAACTGGGATTACAGGTGCGTGCCATCATGCCAGGCTAATTTTTGTATTTTTAGTAGAGATGGGGTTTCAGCATGTTGGCCAGGCTGGTCTCAAACTCCTGACCTCTGGTGGTCTGCCAGCCTCAGCCTCCCAAAATATTGGGATTACAGGTGTGAGCCACTGCACCTCACGGGAAGCCTCTTTTCTGAAAAAAGGAAACAGTCAAATGATCTTGTAGGATTGCAGTCATAATGAAAACAAGAATAACATAATCAAGAGGGCATTGGGGGCGCTTGAGAAATATTCCTCCTTCCCAGACACATGGGTGGGCTGAGTTCTGCAAATGTGCTCTAGGGTGCATGCTTTGAACTAGAGATGCTTTTTCCAGAAGAAATCACTCCCTGGTGGACTGGTGGTGTTCCATGATAGCCCATTACATTCCGTTTTTAAGGCTGAGAACATTTTCATTAGGAAATATTTCAAACCTTCAGAAAAGTACAAGAAATAAAATGACACCCATGTATGTACCCTAGGGAGTTAATAGATCTTAGCATTTTGTCACGCTTCCTTCAGATCTCTCTTTTATGGAAGGAAGAAAGTGTCACAGATACACTGAGGCGAAGCTGTTAATTAAGAATGTAGCTGAACTCTGGTTCTGATGAGGAATTCTGGGCCAGGCCTTTGTGGGTACTGGGGATGTGAGTGAGTTCTCCGGTTTCTGTGAGCTCATCGTCCAGCCTGGAAGGCAGACTCGTGAATGGGCAATTGTCCTACATTGGGGCAAATGCCACAGCAGTGAAATACACAAGAGCAATGGTGGTGGTGGGGAGTGTGAGAAGTCAGAGAGGGCTTCCTGGAGGAAGTGACATCTAAGATGTACCTTGAAAAAGTGAGTAGGTGCTGGGTGTGGTGGCTGTCGTCTGTAATCCCAATACTTTGAGAGGCTGAGGCGGGTGGACTGCCTGAGCCTAGGAGTTTGAGAACAGCCTGGGAAACATAGCGAAACCAAGTCTCTAATAAGAATACAAAAATTAGCCAGGTGCGGTGGCACATGCCTGTAGCCCCAGATACTTGGGAGGCTGAGGTGGGAGGATTGCACTCCAGCCAGGGCAACAGTGAGGCCCTGTGTTAAAAAAGAAAAGAAAAGAAAAAGTGAATGGAATTTTGTTGGGCAGACAAAGGGAGAGGTGGGTTTTTCAAGGGGAAGGGGCATCATATGTAAAGGCCGGGAGGCTGGAAAGGGTGTGTGAACTGGGATTATGTTACACCGGGTGGTGCAGCTTTTTTTTTTTTTTTTTTTCCTTTCAGACAAGGTCTTGTTCTGTTGTTCAGGTTGGAGTGCTGTGGCACAATCTCGGCTCTCTGCAGCCTAGGCCTCCTGGGCTCAAATGATCTTCCCACCTCAGCCTCCTCAGTAGCTGGGACCACAGACAGGCACCACCATGGCCAGCTAATTTTTGTATTTTTGTGTGTGTGTTTTTTTTTTTTGTAGAGATGGGGTTTTGGCATTTTGCTGAGGCTGGTCTGAAACTCTTGGCCTCAAGTGGTCCGCCCTCCTTGGCCTCCCACAGTCCTGGGATTATAGACGTGAGCCACTGTGCCTGGCCTGGGTGGTGCAACTTCTGTCTGACTTTTTGAACTGTGAGATGTATCTGTTTCCTGTGGCTGCCATAACAAATTATGACACACTGAGTGGCTTAAAACAACAGAAATTTATTGTCTCACAGTTCTGGAGGCTGGAAGTCTGAAAGCAAGGTGTTGGCAGGACCATCTTCTTTCTGAAGACTTAGGAGAGCATTGTGCTTTGCTTTTTCCTGACTCTTGGTGGCTGCCAGCTGTCCTGGAGTTCCTTGGCTCATAGATGCCTCACTGTAACCTTTGCCTCTGTCATCACCTGGTCTCTTCCCCTGGTGTCTCTGTCTCTTCTCCTCTTCTATTTATTTTTTGAGACAGAGTCTTGCTCTGTTGCTCAGGCTGGAGTGCAGTGGCATGATCTTGGCTCAATGCAACCTCTGCATCCCAAGGAGCTGGGACTACAGGCGCCCGCCACCACACCTGGCTAACTTTTTGTATTTTTAGTAGAGACAGGCTTTCGCCATGTTGGCCAGGCTGGTCTTGAACTCCTGACCTCAGGTGATCCACCTGCTTCTGCCTCCCAAAGTGCTGCGATTACAAGCAAGAGCCACCGCACCTGGCCTTCCGCTTTTCTTATAAGGACATCAGTCATAATGGATTAAGGACCCACACTACTTTGGTATGAACCCATCTTTTTTTTTTTTTTTTTTTGAGGGGGTCTCGCGCTGTGGGTCCCAGGCGAGGGTGCAGGGGGGCGTTCTCGTCTCACCGCAAGCTCCGCCTCCCAGGTTCACGCCATTCTCCCGCCCCCACCCCCCAGGTGGCTGGGACTACAGGCGCCCGCCACCACGCCCGGCTAGTTTTTTGTTTTTTAGTGGAGACGGGGTTTCACCATGTTAACCAGGATGGTCTCGATCTCCTGACCTCGTGATCCACCCGCCTCGGCCTCCCAAAGTGCTGGGATTACAGCTTGAGCCCCCGCGCCCGGCCCGTGAACCCATCTTAATATAACTAATTATAGCTGCAAAGACCCTATTTCCAGATAAAGTCACATTCTGAGGTACTGCAGATAGGACTTCAATGTATCTCTTTTGGGTGACACAATTAAACCCATAACGGGTGCTTTGCATGTGGATAGAGATCTCTCTTGCCCCACATACTTCAAGGAAGACCTGGCCTCCTCATTTCAGGGTTCCTTTCTTGGAAGGAAGCTCTAGAAAGAGGTTGAGCTTTGGAACAGTTTCAGGGAGGCCCCACTAGCTTTTATTAACCTCTTCAGTGAGTCCCAACATTGGGTTCATCCTGCAATAGGATGGGAAGGGGAGGTGATGGAGGCTGTGATAGAAATATCAGAGAAAGAGGATGCCACAGAGAGCTGCATCCACATCAGAGGAAGAGGCGGTGTGGTTCCCTCCATATGAAGCCGGCTGTGAATCTCCTTACGGGGGGATTCTTTGCGCCCCAAGCAAGAGAAGGAGAGGGAGGTGGGACCATCATGGAAAGCTGGTTCTGGTTTTGGCTGAGTCCAGAGGGCCAGAACTGCCTTCTCTCCTAAGGACCATCAGCACCAGGAAGCCAGAGGGAGTCAGGCGGGAATTTTGGGGTGGAAGGATTTGCTTTATGCCGGTGATGGTGGAGTGGGGGAGGTACCATTTTCCATCAAAGGAGAGAAAAGAAGAGCAAGGAAAGAACTTCACATTCACTCATGACATTTAACCTTTACAAGGACGCTGTGAGGTAGGTGTTAAGGGAATGTTGTCATAGCTGTAGCGTTTTTCTTTTAGAGAAAGCTATTTTAATTATGGAATTAACAGCACAGTATCTTTGAGGTGATGTTGACATTTTGTTTTATTTTTTAAATTATAGATTCAGAAGGTACATGTGCAGGTTTGTTATTTGTTATATGGATATAATGCATCATGGTGAGGTTTGGGCTTCTAGTGGACCCATCACCCAAATAATGAACATTGTACCCAAGAGGTCATTTTTCAACCCTCACCCCTTCCCAACTTTTCTCCTTTTGGAGTCCCCAGTGTCTGTTATTTCCATCTTTTGTGTCCATGTGTGCCCATTTGTTTAGCTCCCACTTGTAAGTGACAGCATACAGTATTTGATTTTCTGTTTCTGAGCTATTTCACTTAGGATAATGGCCTCCAGCTCCATTCATGTTGATGCAAAGGACATGATTTCACCCATTTTTATGGCTGCATAGTATTCCATGATATTTGAGCATGTATATGTATAAATACCCCATATATACACATAAATGTGTATTTATATGTATATATACACCACATACACACATGCGCGTGCGTGCATGTGCGAGCACACACACACACACACATTTTCTTTAATCCTCTGTTCATAACCACTTTGGTTGATTCCATGACTTTGCTATTGTGAATTGTGCTGTGATAAGCATATATGTGCAGGTGTCTTTTTGATAGAAGGATTTTTGTTCCTTTGGGTAGATCACACTCAGTAGTGTGATTGCTGCATCAAATGGTGTTCTATTTTTAGTTCTTGGAGATATCTCCACACTGTTCTCCATAGAGGTTGAACTAATTTACATTCCCACCGACAGCGTATAAGCATTTCTTTTGTCTAGCTTTAATCAACTATGATGGATGGGGCCTAGCAGGGCATGGTCTCTGGCCTTGGTCCTGAAACAGGTTTCTGAGTCTGGAGGGTATAATTGTTCCTTTTGACTTCTGGCTCCTGAGAACTCCCATCCAAGTGTCCCAGGAGCTCAGAACCAGGTGAAGGAAGGCGTGGTGGCTGGAGTCACTGCAGGGTGTCGAGTGGGCCAGTGCAACATAGGGAAATGGACAAAGGCCAGAGACAGGAACCAAAGGAGATGCATAGACACCAGCGTTTTAAAAGAATCACAGTTTCAAGAAAGAAACCATTAATCACAGCCAAAATGGCAAATAAAACTGACAGTGAGTGAAAAATATGCATTTCAACAAATGAAAATGGCACCAAGGTTTGGCATAAGCACCAATACTATGCACTGATTCAGGGGCGTGAGTGAGCAGACTGCAGCAGGAGACTCACCATTGGCTGGTTAGGATCAAAATGCTCATAGTCTTCTTTTTAATTTTTTCTTGCCTATATTATTAAGTAAGACAAGTGTGAGTTGTTTCATAGTGTATATAGCTGTCTTGCCGCACATTTGATGGCTTGATCACACCGTCAACAATTACAGTGCTTTTCCTCCCCTTTGGTAAGGCTGGTGATGTCATTTCCCCATTGCTACATGGACAGTAAGAAAAGTAAGTTATTTGATAAGTCACTCAGCTGCTAATCGGTGGTTCTGGGATTTTAACCCACTCAAACAGTGCCTCATGGAACTCAAGGACTTTTCCCAGGATATCCCTCTGCATGCTTTGGGTATGTATGTACATTTGCTTGTATACATGTATGTATGTGTGGATGTATGGAGGTGCATGCATACTATATGAGTTTTACTTCTGCTCTGTTCTAAATTTTACCATTCTAGTAGTAGGCACAGGGAGACATTTGTTGTCCTCATAAGTTTTTTTGTTATTGTTATTGTTATTTTTGAGGCAGGGTCTGACTCTATTGCCCAGGCTGGAGTGCAGTGGCACAATCACAGCTCGCTTCAACCTCTGCCTCCTGGGCTCAAGACATCCTTCTACATCAGCCTCCCAAGTAGTTGGGACTACAGGCACACACCACCACACCTGGCTAATTTTTGCATTTTTTGTAGAGATGGAGTTTTGCCATGTTGCCCAGGCTGGCCTTGAACTCCTGAGCTCAAGTGATCCACCCACCATGGCCTCCCAAAGTCTGGGGATTACAGGTGCGAGCCACCATGCCTGGCCGGCCTCCTAAGTTTTAAGAGCATATACTTTTGTTTTGGTTTTGCATTGTTTTTTTCTTTTTTGAAAGAAATTCCCTCTGTGAATCTTGCCAAGCCAAGCTGAGCCAGGGAACCTAATGGATTATTGGATGTGTTTGTGAGTCAGTCCAGTTAATCCCATATTTCCTGGGCATCTGCTGGGTGCCACATGATTAAGCTGTGGCTGATGCCTTTGTGCCGTTTTTAGGTGGCTGGTTGATGAATATTCCAGGTGTCAGAAGGACTTAATTCATAAAAATGGGCTCAGGATATGGCCTGAAAAGAAATAAGTGTCAAGGGTAGGCAGATGGTTTCTGGAGCATTTATGGGTCTGAGACAGTGCACATAAAAGAGCTGAATTTTGGGTGTTTGAATCAAGCTTCTGGAACTGCCAAAACCTGCGAATCATCTGGGGAAAGTCAAGCAGCTGATGACAAGGCACTGATGTATCCCTTCATTTGTATAGCACTTTGCAATTGACAGAGACATTGATTTTGCACATTCCTCCCTGGAGCCCTGAAGCATTTCTGTGATACAAGCAGTTACACGTTTTATGTTCCACTCAAGGGATAAGAAAACAAAGGCCTGGAGAGGCATTGTAGTTGACTGTTAGAACTTCTTTTATGAAGAGGGAAAAGTCAAGAAAATTGAAGTGTAATGTTCAAATCAGGGTAATTGAGCCATCCAGAGCCTCAAGCATGTTGCATACATGCATCAAAATATCACATGTGGCCAGGCGTAGTGGCTTACGCCTGTAATCCCAGCACTTTGGGAGGCAGAGGCAGGCATATTGCTTGAGCCCAGGAGTTGGAAACCAGTCTGGCCAACATGGTGAAACCCTGTCTCTACTAAAAATACAAAAATTAGCCAGGAGTGGTGGCACACATCTGTAATTCTAGCTACTTGGGAGGCTGAGGCAGGAGTATCACTTGAACCTGGGGGGCAGAGGCTGAGGCGAGCCCAGATGAGATTCTGTTTCAAAAAAACAAAACAAAATACATGTTCCTCCCAAATACATATAATTATTGTACATCAATAATGATTTTAAAAATAAATAAAAGGGAAGTGGTTTTGTGGGGCATTTCTACCAGAGTCAGGAGTTGAGTCCAGGGTTCTGCTTCTGTGGCCAGAGTTCCTTTACATGCCTTAATTATGGGCCTGGGGCTCCTCCTTCCTCTGTCCTGGGAGGAGGTGGAGGTGTTGGTTGCGATTTTTCTGGCTGGGCTCACAGGGGGGACCTCTCCTTTGTCACAGATTCAGAGCATCCCAGGGCTCCCATGGCAGGCCGAGGTAGGGGAGCATCAGGAGGATCATTTCTCTGCAGTAGCGTCACATCTTAAAAACCTTGGGAGTTCGAGACCAGCCTGGCCAACATAGTGAGACCCAGTCTCCACTGAAAATACAAAAATTAGCTAGGCGTAGTGGCACGCAGCTGTAGTCCCAGCTACTCAGGAGGCTGAGGCAGGAGAATCGCTTGGACCCGGGAGGCGGAGGTTGCAGTGAGTCGAGATCATGCTACTGCACTCCAGCCTGGGCAATGACTGAAACTCCATCTCAAAACAACAACCACCAAAAACCAAAACCAACCAAACAAGCAAGCAAAACCCCTCTTTTCTACTGGTCGGGGGCCCCCTGTCCATCTCCATTTTTTTCTTCCATACTTCCTTACACCCACTATTGCCACCTTTCAGTAGGAGTAGGGCCTGGGGAAAACACTTTGTATCCATTTCATGCCTTATAGCCTCCCAAAGAGCAAGGGGCTGTTACTTCTATTTTGCAAGTGAAGAGACAAGAGACTTGGATACAAGAAGGTGCTTATCCAAAGTCACTTAATGAGAACCCAATTCTTTCTAAGTCCAAAGCCACTTTCTTCCTTTTATACTTTTACTCTTGCCAGAGACCAAAAGATATTCCCCTGAGACCTAGAAGCAAGAAGCACCATTTTTTTTGGCCTATGAATAATTATTTCTTCTTTTCAGAGTGCGTGTACTCTTTCTGCATCTTTCTCTTCTTCTTCTTTTTTAAAAGCAGCTGTATTTAATGTATAATTTGATGCGTTTGGACATATGCATACACCCATGAAACACCTCTTTTTCTTCTTGCAATCGCTTTTTCTATGATATCCAGCACAACAACTCTCTTTGCTGGGTGCAGCCTGGATAACTGCCAGGTCTCTGATTTAAAAGCATAATACGCTCACCAAATACAGCACAACAATAGTAGTGATCAGACAGAATATTAAAGCCCTGGAATTCTTTGCTGTATCTCACTTTTTTTTTTTTCCCAGGGCTAGAGCCAAGGCTGAAAAGACTGCAGTATTAACTCTCAGTTTGGCAGTCAGCAGAGTGCTGAAAATCAGAATGGGGGCTTTCTTGGCTGGGTGCTTAGGGGCAAGCCTCAGAGATTTTGTCTGTCCTGCTATGGTTCCTTGAGAACTTTTTCATTCCACCAAGGTTTGGCTGAGCAGCAGAGAAAGGGCAGTGAGACCAGCATGTGGAATGAGAGCTGTGTTAGGACCATCAGCACACTTACATCGATTTTTACTCTATGCCTGTGAGTTGGGTAGTAATGAGAAGAATGGTTTACATTTATGGATCTCTTACTGCGTGCCAGGCTCTGTGCTGAGCACTTTATTTTATTTTAATTAATTAATTTTACTTTAAGTTCTGGGATACATGTGCAGAACGTGCAGGTTTGTTACATAGGTAAATGTGTGCCATGGTGGTTTGCTGAACCTACAAACTTGTCACCTAGGTGTGAGGGCCCAGCATGCATTAGCTGTTGGTCCTGATGCTCTGCCTCCCCTCCCGTGCACTGACAGGCCCCAGTGCGTGTTGTTCCCCTCCCTGTGTCCATGTGTTCTCACTGTGGAGCTCACACTTATAAGTGAGATCATGCGGTGTTTGGTTTTCTGTTCCTGTGTTAGTTTGCTGAGACTGATGGCTTCCATCTTCATCCATGTCCCTGCAAAGGACCTGATCTCATTCCTTTCTATGGTTGCATAATATTCCATGGTGTATATGTACCACATTTTCCTTTTTTTTTTTGAGATGGAGTTTCACTCTTGTCGCCCAGGCTGGAGTGCAGTGACCCGATCTCGGCTCACCGCAACCTCTGCCTCCTGGGTTCAAGTGATTCTCCTGCCTCAGCCTCGTGCGTAGCTGGGATTACAGGCATGAGCCACCACGTCCAGCTAATTTTGTATTTTTAGTAGAGATGGGATTTCTCTATGTTGGTCCGGCTGGTCTCGAACTCCCAACCTCAGATGATCTGCCCACCTCGGCCTCCCAAAGTGCTGGGATTATAGGCATGAGCCACTGCGCCCGGCCAAATCTGTCTTTTTTTTTTTTTTTTTTTGAGATGGAGTTTCGTTCTTGTTGCCCAGGCTGGAGTGCAGTGGTGCAATCTCGGCTCACTGCAACCTCCGCCTTCTGGTTTCAGGCAATTCTGCCTCAGCCTCCTGAGTAGCTGGGATTACAGACTCCTGCCACCAGGCCCAGCTAATTTTTGTATTTGTAGTAGAGATGGGTTTTTGTCATATTGGCCAGGCTGATCTCAAACTCCTGACCTTGTGAGCCACCCACCTCGGCCTCCCAAAGTGTTAGGATTACAGGTGTGAGCCACCACGCCTGGCCTACATTTTCTTTATCCAGTCTATCATTGATGGGCATTTGGGTTGGTTCCAGGTCTTTGCTATTGTGGATAGTGCTGCAATAAACATACATGTTCACGTATCTTTATAATAGAATGAATTATATTCCTTTGGGTATATACCCAGTTAATGGGGTGGCTGGGTCAAATGGTGTTTCTGGTTTTAGATCCTTAAGGAATTGCCACACTGTCTTCCACAATGGTCGAACTAATGTACATTCCCACCAACAGTGTAAAAGCGTTCATATTTCTCTACAGCCTGGCCAGGCTGGTCTCAGACTCCTGACCTCTGGTGATCCTTCTGCCTCAACCTCCCAAAGTGCTGAGATTACAGGCATGGACCACCGCGCCCGGCAAGGCTGTGGTTCTTAACCAGGTGTGATTTTACTCCTCAGGAGAAGTTTTGGTTGTCCTAATGGGGAGGGTGGAGTGCTACTGGCATCTAGTGGGTAGCGGCCTGGAGGGATGTTGCTAAACATTCCGCAATGTACAGGACAGTGATCCAGCCCAAAATGTCAATAATACCTAGGTTGAAAAATCCTACCTTAAAGTCACATACTTAGAGCCAAGTCAGAACTTGAGTTCTGGACTTTAGACTTTAGACTCCTAGCACAGTGCTAGGAGTTAATTCAAGTGAAGTAACATTTCTTCAAGCGAAGGCGATCAGTTTTTACCCTCAGTTTGTGCCAACACTGGTCATTCATTGGCTCTCCATCCAAAGATAATCCCCGTGCCTCTCCTAGGTAAATTCTCTCTCCATTCCCTGTGCTCCTAACTCCTTGGGGGTGGTTGCAATGCTCATGACCCTGCCTTTGTTCTCTGTTTATCCCAGGGCCTTCCCCACTGAACAGTGAATTCTTGAAGAGAGATCAGGATGATGATGATGGTGTGGTGATGATGGTGGTAATGATGGTGATGGTGATGATATGGTGATGATAGTGATGATGATGATGACAATGGCAGCAATGATGATGGTGATGGTGATGATATGGTGATGATTATGGTAATGGCGATGATGACAGTGCTGCTGATGAGATGATAATGGTGGTGATGATGGTGGTGATAATGCTATGATGGTGATAGTGATGATGAGAATGATAATGATATGGTGAGGATAGTGATTTTGTTGATGTTGATGAAGATATGGTGATGGTGGTAATAATGATGGTGATGGTGATGATATCTGATGATAGTGATGATAGTGACAATTGTGTTGGTGATGATATGGTGATGATGGTGATAATGAGGGTGATAATGATATGGCAGTGACGGTGATTATATGGTCTTGGTTGTGATGATGATGGTGATGGTCATAATGATATGAAGATGGTAGCTATGGTGGTGATGGAGATGTTTATGGTGGTGATGATGGTGATGATAAAGCTGCTGCTGCTGATGGTCGTGATGATGGTGGCGGTGATAATGGTGATGGTGATAATGATACAGTGATGATAATGATGGTGATGATGATGATAGCAATGATATGGTGATTCTTCCTGGATGTTAGGGAGGGGAGTTCTTGGAGTGAGGAGCTGGGATGCAGAGGGCTCTATCAAGAGAAAGCGTAGCCCTCTCAGCTGCGGCTCATGAGCTTCCCCATGTGTAATCTGTGCCTTCCCCACTGTGTTTTTCCTTGCCCATCTTCAGACCCATCAGTCATCCCTTGTGACAGTAATAATAAGCTCTAATCCAGTGGCACTTAATGGTAAAGGTTACCTGCCCCTTGCACAGCCCAGAGGTTATGGACTGGAAAGCGGCATTGCGAGTCTGGTTTAATTTTCCACTGCATTAATATTAGTAGGGAACAGTTGACTCTGGGTGCAGATGTGGAGAAGGTACACAGGAACTGCAGTTCAGAAGGTTGGTTGGGGGCAGGGAGCTTGGAGGGAACTCCACTTCCTCACTCTGGGCCTCAATTTCCCTCTCTATAAAATGAAGGGTTGGAATCAGTGATTCAGAAGATACTCCCCCTTCCTCTGCCTGTTCTGCTCTGACATTTTATATGAGCCTGGATCCGCACCATCCAATGCATGGGTCTCGGAGGAAGAACAGTCTTCAGAATGTGGCTTGGTTCCCTCTAGTGGCAGGGAGCTCACTACCTTCTAGAACAGCCATTTCCACTGTTGCACAGCTGTGAGCTTTGCCGTTACTGATGACAGTAATAGTAGCAGTACCACCTGTGGGATGCTGAGTGCTTCCTGCGTGTTATCGCCTCCTGACCTCACAGTGACGCTTTGTGGGAGGTGTGGTTGGTCTCATTTTAAAGATGATGAAGATGAAGCCAAGAAATGTCAAGAAACGTACCCACAATTGCCCAAGGAGGAAAGGCAGAGCAGGACCTTAACTCCAGCTGGTTTCATTTGAAAACCCTGGTGTTTATTAACTGCAGGACAAAGGCACTCATGTGGGTAGCAGATGGAGGTAAGGTAAGTCCCAGCATCCTTGGAGGATGGCATCATCCTTAGTGGGTTGCAGAAGAAAGGCTGAGAAGGCAGGGCATTGACGTGACACAACTAAGGCAGTCTGATTGAACACCTACTATGTGTCAGGTGCTGTGTGGTGATATTTCATTGAATTTCTCCCACAACCTCATGAGGCAGGTACTGTTATTTATGGCATTGTCTTAGTTTCCTGATTGGCTGTGATGACAAATCACTACAAACTTAGTGGCTTAAAACAACACACCCCTCCCTCCCTCCCTCCCTTCCTTCCTTCCCTACCTCCTCCTCCTTTCTCTCTTTCTCTTTCTTTCTTTCTTTCTTTCTTTCTTTCTTTCTTTCTTTCTTTCTTTCTCTCTCTCTCTCTCTCTCTCTCTCTCTCTCTCTTTCTTTCTTTCCTTCCTTCCTTCCTTCCTTCCTTCCTTCCTTCCTTCCTTCCTTCCTTCCTTCCTTCCTTCCTTCCTTCCTCTTTCCTTTCCTTTCCTTTCCTTTTTCCTTTCCTTTTTCCTTTCCTTTCCTTTCGTTTCCTTTTCCAGAGGGTCTCACTCTGTGGCACAGGCTGGAGTGCAGTGGCACCATCACTGCTCACTGCAGCCTCGAACTAACTCCCAGCCTCAAGCGATCCTCCCATCCCAGCCTCCTGAGTAGGTGGGACTAAAGGGCACCCCACCACACCCAGCTACTTTTAAACATTTTTTGTAGAGATAGGATCTCATCATGTTGCCCAGGCTGGTCTTGAACTCCTGGGCTCAAACCATCCTCCCACCTCAGCCTCCCAAAGTGCTGGGATTACAGATATGAGCCACTGTGTTGGGCTAATTTATTTTGTTATCATTCTGGAGGTTGAGTCTGAAATGGTCTTAATGGACTAAAATCAAAGTTTCAGCAGGGCTGCATTCCCTCTGGAGGCTCTAGAGGAGAATCTGTTTCCTTGCCTTTTCCAGCTTCTAGAGGTAACCTGCGTTCCTTGGTGCATGGCCCCTTCCTCTGTCTCCAAAGCCAGCAGTATTGCATTTTCAAATCTTTCTCTAAGTCTGATCCCCCTTCCTCCATCTTCATGTTTCCTTTTCTGACCCTGCCACCTCTGTCTTTCTCCTATAAGGCCCCTTGTGATTTGATTGGGTCACCTGGCTAATCCAGGATAATGTCCGTATCTTAAGAGCCTTAACTTAATCACACCTGTAAACTCTCATTTGCTGTGTAAGCTAACATATACACAGGTTCTGGAGATTAGGACATGGACCCCTGATATAGTTTGGCTCTGTGTCCCCACCTAAATCTGGTCTCGAATTGTAATCCACACACGTTGGAGGAGGGGCCTGGTAGGAGGTGATTGGATCATGTGGGCAGACTTCCCCCTTGCTGTTCTCGTGATAGTTGGGGAGTTCTCACGAGATCCGATGGGCTAAGAGTGTGTGGCACTTCCCACTTTGCTCGCTGTCTCTCTCTCTCCTGCCAGCATATGAAGAAGGTGACTGCTTCCCCTTCACCTTCCTCCATGATTGTAAGTGTGCTGAGGCCTCCCAGTCATGCCTCCTGTTAAGCCTGTGGAACTATGAAGCTCTTTTCTTCTTAAATTACCCAGTCTCAGGTAGTTCTTTTATAGTAGTGTGAGACTGGACTAACACAGCACTTCTGTGGGGAGGAATGATTCAGTCTGCCACAACCATTTTACAGGTGAGGAAATCCAGGCTCAGAGAGGGCGAGTGACTTGCTCAGAGTAGCACAGCCTGTAGGCAGTGGGGATTTGAGCTAAGTAATCTCATACCTGCTGACTGTATTACCTTGCCAGCACCTGGCATCTTGCCACTGGTGCTGGAAAAGTTGTGCTCAGGGAGTGACACCCCCTTTTAACCTGCCCACTGTGTGGGAATGAGAAGGATATTTCTGAATGGATACTCTCCAACTTGGGTGTAGTGGTGTGACTCCAGGACCATTCATTCCCTTCATTCAGAAAATATTTACTGAGGTACTTACTATGCCTCACAGGTAGATATACTGGTGAGCAAAATAGACAAAAACCTCTCCCCCTGTGGCGCTCACATTCTAGAGAGGGCATGCCAGACCTTAAGCCAAATGAATCAGCAGATTATCTGGGAAGGTGGAAAGCGATAGATCTGACCAGGCGTAGTGGCTCACGCCTGTAATCCCAGCACTTTGGGAGGCCGTGGCGGATGAATCACTTGAGGCCAGCAGTTTGAGATCAACTCGGACAACATTGTGAAACCGTGTCTCTACGAAAAATACAAAAATTAGCTGGGCATGTTGGTGCGTGCCTATAATCCTAGCTACTGGGGAGGCTGAGGTGGGAGACTCTCTTGAACCTGGGAGGCAGAGGCTGCAGTGGGCTGAGGTTGCACCACTTCATTCTAGGCTCGGTGACACAGTGAGACCCTGTTTCAAAAAAAAAAAAGGGGTCTTGGGGTGAGGGCCTGGGGAATGGGTTGAGCCCCCCCTGATTGATGGGCTCTGTTAGGGGCTGGGGAGGGGACCGTATCTCCGTATCTTTGGATGTCTGCCTGCTGCCTGGCAGGGACCCGGGCCATTGCCCCATCTCAGCTTTCCTGTGCCAGATGGCTCTAGAGGCAGCAGGCTCCCCTCTGATGGGGCCCAAGACTAATGCTTCCATTTATTTTTGTGAGCTCTGGAAACTGCCATGGCTTATAACTGTCAGCAGCTGCCACTGAAGAAAGCCAGGCTTTGCTGAGGTTGCTCTTTCTGGGAAAGGGAGAAAAATGACATTTCTAATAGCTGCCTCCCCCTTTCACAGAGGCAAATGCTGTGTACCCAGAAACTACCTCCAAGAGCCGGTACTTAATTACTTGTGACTTTGCAAATGACAGGAGGGAGAGAGGTAAGAAGTGGACATACTTTCTTGGTTGAAGATGCGTTGGGTCTGACCTAATACAGGAATGTCTTGTCTTTTGTAAGAGGACCTTAGGTAAAGGTTTGGGCTACGGGAGAAAGAGACGTGAGTTTGAATGCTGGCTCCACCATGGGTGCCGGGTCACTTCCTTACCCTCTCTGAGCCTCAGGCTTCTCATCTGTAGTGTGGGAATGAGACCACCTACCCCTTAGGGTGTGGGGAGGACTTAGTAAGACCCCATGTGTGAAATGGCCTCTGATGGGCCAGGTACCAGGGAATACAGTGGTGAGACAAAGCCCTGCATCAAATAGCTTATGATCTAACACGGGAGACAGACAAGAACAAGGAAACAGGCTGGGCACAGTGGCTCATGCCTGTAATGCCAGCACTTTGGGAGGCTGAGGTGGGCAGATCACTTGAGCTCAGGAGTTTGAGACCAGCCTAGACAACTTGGTTAATTACAAAAAAATTACAAAAATTAACGGGGGGTGATGGTGCTTGCCTGTAATCCCAGCTACTTGGGAGGCTGAGGTGGGAGAATCGCTTGAACCTGGCAGCTGAATGTTGCAGTGAGCCGACATTGTCCCACTGCATTCCAGCCTGGGCAACAGAGGGAGATCCTGTCTCAAAAAACAAGCAAAAAACAAAACAAAAGAAAAAATCCCCAAACAAGCAAATACAGAAAAATAAGCTGTGATAAATGATTTTTTTTTTTTTTCGAGACAGGGTCTTGCTTGGTTGCCCAGGCTAGAGTGCAGTGGCATGATCATCTTATTGTGGCCTCAAACTCCTGGCCTCAAGCATTCCACCAGCCTCAGCCTCCTGACTACCTGGGACCACAGACATGCATCACCACATCCAGCTAATTATTATTATTATTATTATTTTCGTAGAAATGGAGTCTCCCAACGTTGGCCAGGCTGGCCTCAAACTCCTGGGCTCAAGTGATCCTCCCTCCTTGGCCTCCCAAAGTGTTGAGATTACAGATGCATGCCACCACACCTGGCCTAAATTATTTTTTGTAGAGATGGAGTCTTGCTATGTTGTCTAGGCTGATCTTGAACTCCTGGCCCCAAGTGATCCTCCCACCTCGGCTTTCCAAAGTACTGAGATTATAGTCGTGAGCCACTATGTCTAGCCATAAGTGATTTTAGGACATACCATGCATTGTGTTAGAATCTACAGGGGTGGGAACCTACCTTTGCGAAGGTGGTCAGGGAGGTCTTTCTCATGAGAGAAGATTTAAGGGGAAACATGCAGATTGAGAAGTAGTCAGTTACGGGATTATTGCAGGGAAAGGGGGACAGCATGGGCAAAGGCCCGGCGCTGGGAAGAGATGAGCTTGTTCTAGGAATGGATAAAAGCAGTGAGGGAGAAAAGGATGTAAGACAAGGCGGGAGAAGAAGGCAGTGAACACTCATGCAGTGCCTTGTTGCTCACTTTAGCTCCCAAACTGCTAAAATTTCAGGCATGAGCCACCATGCCTGAAATTTTTAAACTTTTTTTTTGTAGGGATGAGGGTCTTGCTATCTTATCCAGGCTAGTCTTGAACTGCTTGGCTCAAGCCATCCTCCCTACTTGGTCTCCCAAAGTGCTGGAATGACAGGCATGAACCACAGTGCCTGGACTGTTTTAGGAATGAAAAGGTGAGTCTGGCTGCTGGGTGGGAATGCAGCACTGCCACTAGCAGCAAAACGCCGTATGCCCTGGGGATCTGGGAAGTTGTGGCCAGAGCCAGGAGGAAGGGAATTTGGTCTTTACGCAGGTCCACAGGGGGTTACCTGCATTAATCAGGTTTCTCTTTGTTTCCTTCTTTCTGTCTTTCTCTTTCTTTCTCTCTTTCTTTCTTTCTTTCTTTCTTTCTTTCTTTCTTTCTTTCTTTCTTTCTTTCTTTCTTTCCTTTTCTTTTCTTTCTTTCTTCTTTCTTTTCTCTTTCTTTCTTTCTTTCTTTTCTTTTCTTCCACTTTTCTTTCTCTCTCTCTTTCTGCTCACCCTTTCTCTCTCTCTCTCTTTTTCTCTTTCTTTCTCTACCTGCCTATCTTTTTAACTTTCTTTTTGTCTTGCTCTGTCACGGGCTACCAGGTTCAGTGGCACCATCTTGGCTCACTACGGCTTCCACCTCCCAGGTTCAAGTAGTGCCTCAAGCCTCCTGGTAGCTGGGATTACAAGCGCCCTACCACACCAGCTATTTTGCACATTTTGAAGTAGAGACAGGTTTTGCATCATGGTGAACCGAACTCTGACCTGGCCACGATCCACCTCGGCCTCCCAAAATGCTGGGATTACAGGTGTGAGCTACCGCGCCTGGCCGGAATCACAGTTTCTTGGGACAGCAAATCCTTGCCACCCAGAGGAAGTGGGAAGCTGGGAATGAAACCCCTTTAGCCCCACCCCCTCCGCCGCCTTGCCTCACCAACCCTGGAGCACCTGAAGACACCTCCAGCAGACCACGAGGCCTCTTCTACCAGGAGCACATCTGCCTGCTGGAACTCTCCTCACAATTCTATTTTTGCTCCCCTTGGCAGCTCTGTGGAAATTAAAAGGCTATTTGCAGTGACTAATGTTGCTAATTCTGATCAAACAATTTAAAATTCATCCTCTGCCATATCAGAGACCCGCTAGGGAACAGAATTAAGACATCATTTGTGGCAATTTCTGTGACGGTTGGTGGAAAACAGAAAAGACATTAAAATTGGTCTCAATTTAAACCGCTGCTCATTAAATTGCCTCCTTGAAAATCCCCCATCTCGATCTGTACAATAGCTCTCCGTCTGTTGCTGGCTTATTAACCCAGAGCAGGGACCTTGACAAGCCAGCAGCTGGATCCAAGACGCTGGGAACTTCCTGGGATGTCTGGGAGAGCACATCCTGACACCCTCTGCTCCCTCCCACTGGCGCTGCCTTTGAGCCTTCCTGCCCGTGCCCCAAGAGCGGATGTGCCTCACATTTCCAAGAGTTAATCTGCAGGAAGCCAAATATTAAAAAAAGAATCAAGCTTCCCAGTGTTACCCAAACTTGAGTCATTCGCTTACCACCTGTGTGATTTCTGCTGTATCTATATCCGTGTTCTGTTTTTTTACTTGGTTTAAAGCCAACTCATTTTAAAATTAAATTAATATACTATTTTAAACAGGAAACATTATGTCACTACTATAAATGGAAACCCAATATCATAAAGAGGAAATAAACGCTAAGCATAAAAATCAATACAGTGTTTTTAAAAAAGCATTGGATAGTTTACATCCCTTAGGTTTTGTTCTACATAAATCTTTCCTTCCTTCCTTCCTTCCTTCCTTCCTTCCTTCCTTCCTTCCTTCCTTCCTTCTCTTCTTCCTTACCTTCCTTCCCTCCCTCCCTCCTTTCCTTCTCTCCTTCCTTCTCTCCTTCCCTCCTTCCTTCCTTCCTTCCTTCCCTCTTCCTTTTCCCTTCTGTTCCTTCCCTTCCTTCCTTCCTTCCTTCCTTCCTTCCTTCCTTCCTTCCTTCCTCTTCCTTCTTTCCTTCCTTCCTCTTCCTTCTTTTCCTCTTTCTTTCCTTTCTCCCAATTGTGGTAAAATATATGTAAAAATGGGCAAAGAGGCCAGGCACGGTGGCTCATGCCTGTAATCCGAGCACTTTGGGAGACTGAGGCGGGTGGATCATGAAGTCAGGCATTTGAGACCAGCCTGACCAACATAGTGAAATGCTATATCTACTAAAGAAAATACAAAAAATTAGCTGGGTGTGGTGGTGGGTGCCTGTAATCCCAGCTACTCGGGAGGCTGAAGCAGAAAAATCGCTTGAACCTGGGAAGTGGAGGTTGCAGTGAGTGGAGATCGTGCATTGCACTCCAACCAGGGAGACAGTGCGAGACTCTGTCTTGGAAAAAAAAAAAGGCAAACAATTAGAATGGATTTAAAGACAGATTTGCAAACTTTTCAACTATTATATAAATATTAAAAAGGTAAAAAATGAATTGCCAATTGAAAAATAAAAGCTTACGTGTAAAAACAGCAAAGTGAATACCATGACAAAGGAGACAATGGTATTCCATTCCACTTGGGTACATTTGCCGGGGAAGACTCCTAGCCGGAGGGAAGGGCTCTGTAAGTTAAAAGGGATTAGGAAGGGTTCGAGTTCTTAAAGACAAACTCACCCAGGGAGACTTTCTCTTTGCATTAATTGGAAGAGTTGAAAACCAATAGACAGAGTGACCGTTTCAGTGTGTGATGAGATGTTTTGCAATGCTATGTTCAACTCGAATAATTTTATGTGCCGCCAGCACATTTTCCACACTTTGGAAAATACTGGTGTGATGTGGGAAGACAAACTCTTTGGAATCTTCTCCCTTCCCAACACCCCCTCCCTGTTTTATTGGAGTAAAACAAATCCCTGAAGTAAAATCTGTTTCCTCCAGGGATTTGACAATTATCTTAAAGCTGTATCAGTTTGAATGATCCATTATCTGCATGTAGACCTTCCCCTCTTATTTGAATTCTTCTACCTATTTAGGAAGTTCTTCCTAGGAATAGCTTGACTTTATTTTCTTTCCTTTAAAATCAATGAAAAAAAAATGTACAAATTGGCCGGTCATGGTGGCTCCTGCCTGTAATCCCAGCACTTTGGGAGGCCGAGGAGAGCGGATCACCTGAGGTCAGGAGTTTGAGACCAGCCTGGCCAACATGGTGAAACCTCATCTCTACTAAAAATACAAAAATTAGTCAGGTGTGGTGGCAGGTGCCTGTAATCCCAGCTACTCAGCAGGGCCAAGGCAGGAGATTCGCTTGAACCTGGAAGGTGGGGGTTGCAGTAAGCTGAGATCGTGCTGGTGCACTCCAACCCAGGTGACAGAGTGAGACTCCATCTCAAAAAATAATAAATAAAAAATGGAGAAATAATAATTGTAGGTATTTTGGGGGAACAGTGTGATGTTTTGATATATGTATACATTGTGGAATGATTAAGTCAGGCCGATGGACATAGCCGTCTCTTCACATACTTAAATTTTTGTGCAACAGACGTCAAAAACTCATTCCTTCTGTCTAACTGGAATTTTATACATTTTGACTTTCGTGGCCATGGTAGGGCCTAAATCTCTCTCTAGGGCGTAAAAGTGAGATAACCTGGGATCTTCAGAAGTGTCATGTCTGAGTTTCCTGAAATGAATGAAAAGGTGTACAACTGCTGTCTGCTGTGAATGGCATCAAGGAGACATAAGGATTAATCGAATAATGAGAGAAGGGGAGAGAGAGAGAGAAAGAAAGATGGGGTGGAGCTGAGAGAGAGAGAGAGAGAGATTGGGGTGGAGGATGACATTACATTTCTGTGTTCTGTGACACCCTTCACCATCCTTCTTGTTTGCTAGAGGGTAGGTGTGGGATGGTTTATCTCTCCTTTGAAAGTGTTTCTTCCACTCATGGGCGATTTCTGTTGAAATATAGAGAGCAGACTCCAATTCTGCCATTTATTTATTTATGAGACAGAGTCTCACTCTGTCACCCAGGCTGGGGTGCAGTGGCACCATCTCGGCTCACTGCAACCTCCACCTCCTGGGTTCAAGCAGTTCTCCTGCCTCAGCCTCCTGAGTAGCTGGGATTACAGGCACCTGACACCACGGCTGGCTAATTTTTGTATGTTTAGTAGAAACGGGGTTTTCCGTGTTAGGCTGATCTCGAACTCCTGACCTGGTGATCTGCCCGCCTTGGCCTCCCAAAGTGCTGGGATTACAGGTGTGAGCCACCGCATCCGGCCACTTATTATTGTTAAAGCAAACTACATATGGCTTGAGAAGGACTTCATACTTCTACATTTGAGTCGTTGTGGACCAGCTGTAACCTAGCTTAATAGTCAGACAAGATTGAAAAGCTAACTAAGGAGTATGCACCTGTAGCAATAACAGAGTCTTGGCCAACCCCAACGGCAATACTCACAAACACTCATAGACTGCTAAGTGCTCAAACTGTGTTTAAATCAGGCAAATGCCAACCTGTAACCAATCCAGCTGTTTCTGTACCTCACTGCTGATTTCCGTACATCATTCCCCCCCCCCCCTTTTTTTTGTCTATAAATCTTCCACCACGTGGCTGTGCTGGAGTCTTTGTGAATCTGTTCTGATTCTAGGGGCTGCCCGATTCACAAATCATTCATTGCTGAATTAAACTCCTTTACATTTAATTTGGCTGAAGTTTTTCTTTTATCTTTATTAATGTGCCTTTGTGGGGAGCTGCTTCACTCTTCTGAACCTCAGTTTTCTCCCCTGCAAAGTGGGCTTTTGTGGAATCCCCCATCCTGGATCAGGCCTCCTGCCTTTTGCACTTGTGGCTTCCTCTGTCTGGAATGTCCTTTCTGCCCCTTGCTATTCCCAGGTCATTTCCATTGGCCCACCAAACATCAGGACTCAGGTATGACGTCAAGGTCTTCCACAGCCCTGGTTGATCTCCCCTGTCCCACTTCAGTGGCTGCCCCTCCTCTGTGCTCCTGGCATTCTGTGCATCTGCGTTGAAGTCACTTGTACCTCTGTGTTCTTCACTACGTACTGAGCCCTGTCAGAGCTGGGCCTGTCTCTGATTCATCCTTGTTTCCTTAAATTCCAGCAAGGCGTAGTAGATGGGGAATATGACTTGGGACAGGACCGTGGGGAGCCATGATACCTTCTCCTCTCTCCTCCTTGGGCTTGCTTCTGAAGGAGTACCTTCCCAACATCCTCCTGAAGAATTCCTTCTTTTCTGACCCACAGTGAAGTTCACCAGAGACGAAGCATTACAACATGCATTCAGTTTGTCTCTGTTTCCCTGGAGTCTCACAGTTCCATTCTTGTGCCATCAGCATTTTCTGTGAGCCCAGTGAGGGATACTTACGATACAGACAGAAGACAGGGAAATACGGGTTAGAAGAGAGTGGTTCCCTGGCAAAGGCTCCACCCTCAAGCCTGGAAACCCGTGGCCCTAAATGAGAACGACATTCCTGTTTTTGTGCCCCAAAGTTGCCTTTTGGCCCACCCTGCCCCCATCCTATACACGCATATACCCCAGGCTCCATGAGGAGACAAACGGAAGAGCAGAAGAATGGTAGAATGGCACAGCAGAGAGAAGAGAAGGAGTGTCTGAACGCTGACAGGAGTTCAGGTGGGGATGGTCAGAGAGGAGATCAGCTACTGGACGGCCAAACTCCAGAGGACAATCATCTTCCCACTCCATCCCCTTTCCAGCTCCCCATTCATCCCACTGAGAGTCACCTCCACCACTCAATAAAACGCCCGTATTCATCCTTCAGGTCCATGTGTGACCTCGTTTTTCCTGGATGCCAGACAAGAACTCGGGATATGGAAAGCTGCCACACTGGCCGTCTACCCTTGGAAGAAGGCAGAGGGTCCACTGAGCTGGTTAACAATTAAGCCATCTGTGGATGGCAAGCTAAATGAGTGCACTGTAACGCATGGCCTCTTGGGCTTTGGGAGTCACAGACACTGACCCCTGGATGCTGCCATGGGGCAGTAATTCAGGGGTGTTTGCCCTGGCTCCTGCACCTGCCCATCTGTGTGCTCCCCTTCCCATAAGGGGTTTGAGCATGCATGGCGGCTGAGCAGACAAGCCACACCCCTGTCGCACGTCCTGTGAAGGAAGTCAGGGAACTTTCCCATTTCACTTATAGGGAAGTCTCATTTAGCAACATGTCTATGGTGCAACTCAGAGAAGGGAAGAAAAACCATTTGGGAGGGTTGAGTTTAGGCTATTGGTTTATGTAGGAAGCATGGAAGGTGAAGTAGATTCTGCTGGTGCCCTGCCCGGCTCCCCTTCATCAGCTGGCAGATCCATCTCCAAGCTGCTGTGCATGTTGGCTGCTAACAGCTAGCAGCTGTCCAGGGAATTGTCTCCAGGGAACTGCCCTTCCTGACAGGAGCCGCCTTACCTTGGGAAGTCATACTCCCTCATCTGCAGGGACAGCACTCAGTCAATGACTGACACCCTAGGTATAAAGGTTGGATCTTTGAGTCAAAGTGGGAAGGTTCCTGTCATTGTTTTTGTTTGTTTGTTTATTTATTTATTTATTTATTTTTTATTTTTAGAGACAAGGTCTTGTTCTATTGCCCAGGCTGGAGTGCAATGGTGTGCATCATAGCTCACTGCAGCCTCGAACTCCTGGACTCAAGTGATTCTTCTGCCTCAGACTCCTGAGTAGCTAGGACTATAGGTGAGTAATTTCTTTCTTTCTTTCTTTCTTTCTTTCTTTCTTTCTTTCTTTCTTTCTTTCTTTCTTTCTTTCTTTCTTTCTTCCCTTCTTCTTTCCTTCCTTTCCTTCCTTTCTTTCTTCCTTTCTTTCTTCCTTTCTTTCTTCCTTTCTTTCTTCCTTCCTTCCTTCCTTCCTTCCTTCCTTCCTTCCTTCCTTCCTTCCTTCCTTCTTCCTTCTTCCTTCCTTCCTTCCTTCCTTTCTTTCTTTCTTTCTTTCTTTCTTTCTTTCTTTCTTTCTTTCTTTCTTTCTTTCTTTCTTTCTTTCTTTCTTTCTTTCTTTCTTTTCTTTTCTTTCTTTTCTTTCTTTCTTTCTTTCTTTTCTTTCTTTCTTTCTTTCTTTCTTTCTTTCTTTCGATGGGGAAGGTCTTACTATCTTGCCTAGGCTGGTCTCAAACTTCTGGCCTTAAGCAGTCCTCCTACCTTGGTTTCCCAAAGTGCTGGGATTACAGACGTGAGCCACAGTACTCAGCCCCTGTCATTTGATTAGTGCTGCAGAGCCCCCACCAGGATCAGGCCAGGTGAACTTGACCTGAAGCCATATCCTTGTTCACTTTTTCCCTGATCCCTTCCTGCTTCCCTCTCACTTCTCTTGAGAACCCTCCCTCAAGAGATCACACTCTCCAATTCCCATCTCAGACTCTAGGGAATGTAACCTAAGGCTCAGGGCCAACATTCAGTGGGGACACCCAACTGGCTTTGCAGAAATGGAAGATGGAAGATTGCTTAATGGCCTCATATGAGTTATGGAAAGGATGCCTGACCTGCTTTTTCTTTAACCATCATGAGGAAGGAAGATGATGAGGCTCTCATGCTTCTGTCTTAGGGCTTTTTGGGTTTGTATCTTGGTCTGACATCTTGGTTGTGTGTCTTTGGGCAAGGACAATTTCTGTCTGTCAGTTTCCCTGTCTATAAAAGGAGATAATAATCATGCTTTATTTATAGGACTGTTAAGAGGATTAACTGAGATAATCAATATCAAGAGCTTCGGAGGATATATGGCACTTGGTGAGTACTATATTACATTGCTGTTATTACTGATATTGTTACTATTAGTATCATTGTCATGTTAAATTGCAGCTACAGAATGCAAATTGCTGTCTTTTTGAAGAACAATTTTCTGGCTTGAATCAAGAGCCTTCAGTATGTCTCTATCCTTTCATCCAGTAGTTTCCAAACTTGGAACTGAGCCTTAGGGAATAATCTGAAATGCAGATAAGGTTTTATTCACCCATGTCTCATCACAGCATTATTTACAATGGGAAAAAAGGGAAATCACTCCACTGTCCAACAATGGGGCAAAGTTGAATTAGCATGTGTACTGCAGCATTCACTCCCTTCACAGCAGTTCAGTGTCCCTCAAGGATCCAAAACAATGAAGATGCTAAGTTGACAGATGCCCTGCGGGAAGAAAGAGATAGAGATGGTTAAGTCAGTTTCACAACATCTGTTGGACACCTGCTGTGTGACCAGGCATTGTGCTACGTGGTGAGGTCCCCTTTCTCAAGTCATCTCCATCCTGTGAAGGAGACAGACAGGTGCATAGCTGATTAGAGCGCAGACCAATATAGGCTGTGACAAGGATAAGAACAAGCTGGTTATGGAAGCTGAGAGGCAGAACACAGCTTTATTTGAAGGACCAGAGAAGAATTCCCAGGGAGCCTACCATCCTAGTAGCTATGTCTCTTTGGGGTGTCAAGATCAGCTAAAAAGACAGAGGCATTACAGCCAGCAGAATTCTAGAAAACTTAGTTAACTTTATTTGGATACCTCATCTTGAGTTCTTGCAATATTTGGTCCTACATGCCTTGAGCCCGTGTATGTGTGTGCGTGCGTGTGTGTGTGCATGTGTGTGTGCGCATGTGTGTGTGTGTTGGTGAACTTAGGTGCAGATTTCGTGAGAGCCACTATTATGATAACGTCTACAGTTGCCTCTCAATTTTACCCTTGTCATCACTATGGCAACCCACAAAACAAAAAAGACAGAAGGAAAGGCTTTTGATCTTATCTTGCCTGGGGCTTTGCCGTAGCCTTTGATATTCCCTGGGACTCGATATCAGGAAGTTCACCATTGTGCATTCAGTATTTTGGGTCACCTGGATGTTGCTTCTTTCTGGCATTGGCTCCTCTCAGAGGGTGCTGGAAATAATGAGAAATTCTAAAACAATTAGCTGGAGGTTATGAAAAGCCATGTGCAAATTGTGGCAGGTTGTATTTTCCATAGATGATTACAATAAGATCTCCTGTCACACATGCAGTGCTATGGCCTTGGCATCCCCATTGAGTTGTAATTGTTGTACCCTCCCTGTGACTCTGGATGGGTCTTGGGGACTGTCTTGACCAACGGAACGTAGCAGAAGTGGTGATATGTGACTTCTGAGGCTAGCTTATAAAAATACCATGCACATCTGCCTTGGGCTCCATCTTGGAAGTCAGCCACCATGCTGTGAGGAAGCCCAGACGTCCTGTGGAGAGGCCCACGTGAGGAAGACTGAGGTCCCCAGCCCATAGCTCTGGCTGAGGTCCCAGCTGATAGACAGCACCAACTTGCCAGCCGTACGAGTTATGATTTAGTTCTCCATCTAGCTACCCCAGTGTGTGCCACGTGGAATGGAGATGAGCTGTTTTCACTGAGCCCTACTCAACTTATAAATTTGTGAGTAAAATAAAGCACTGTTGTATTAAGCCATTAAGTTTTGGAATAGTTGGTCACTTGGCAATAGACAACCCAAACAAATCTATGTCCTAACAAGATGTTTTGCTTTGTGGAGGGAGAATATGCACTCATTTTAATTTTGTATTTATTTATTTATTTTTGAGACAGTCTCGCTCTGTCACTGAGGCTGGAATGCAGTGTTGCGATCTCGGCTCACTGCAAGCTCTGCTTCCTCGGTTCAAACGATTCTCCTGCCTCAGCTTCCTCAGTAGCTGGGATTATAGGTGTGAGCCACCACACTGGGCTAATTTTTTTATATTTTTAATAGAGATGGGGTTTCGCCATGTTGGCCAGGCTGGTCTCAAACTCCTGACCTCAGATGATTCACTCACCTCAGCGAGTGCTGGGATTACAGGCATGAGCCACTGTGCCTGGCCTAATTTTTATTTTTTATTGAATTTTTAAATTTTTAAAACTTTTTATTTTTTTTTTTAGAGACAGGGATTAACTGTGTTGCCCAGGCTGGTCTTGAACTCCTGGCCTCAAGCAATCTTCTCACCTCAGCCTCTCAAAGTGTTGAGCTTACAGGCATGAGCCACTGCCCCTGTCCCATCACCAATTTTCTGTCATCTACATGCACTGATGCATTTCCAATTCTGTTTTAAAATTAGACCTTCTCAAGATTCTGAGTAGCTCTCAACAGTGACCTTGTAACAGAGACTTGAAAAATGAGTTCAGGTGGAGAACGTAGGACAGGCATGGATGGTGACAGGAACTACTCGGGCCAAGGCAGTATAGCACAAGGAATTTAGTGGGCACAGGGAGCTAGGAGCAGTTAGCTGTTTCTGGCGTGTAAGAAGAAGGTATAGAGAAGCAGGGGATGAGGGTGGATAGGTAATGGGGGCTACACTGGGGAACCTGATGGGGGTGCAGAATGGGAGCTGGTGTCTTGTCTCCAATTACATGGTAAACTCAAGTGAGGCTGGTTCCTGATTCTGGACTCCCTTATCCTAGCATAGAACCCTAGCCACCATTTTTGGTTCCAGCATAAACTGCCCTTGATGGTAGCTTCCTTTGAGGCCCTGAAGGTTTTAAGTAAGAAAAGCAAGGAGGTCATAAAGCATAATGATTACGACCTTGAGCTCTGGGCTCAGATGTCAGCTTCCTGCTAGGTTGACCTGGTGATATAGGACTTCTCTAGGTCTCAGTCTTCCTGTTTTCACAACAGGGTGATGGGGCTGTTTTGCAGATTCAATGAAACCATTAACATAAAACCTTTATCACATAGTCAATGTTCATTACAGGTAGCTATTTCAACATCTGGAAGTGTGTGTGTAGAAGGAAGGTCGGGTGAACACAAGTGAATACAATTGGGCTTATAGAAAACTCTGTGAGGTTGGGCGTGGTGGTTTATTGCCTGTAATTTCAGGGCTTTGGGAGGCCCATGGTGGAGGATTGCTTGAGCTCAGGAGTTCCAGAGCAGGCTGGGTAACATGGCAAAACCCCGTCTCCACAAAACAACAACAACAACAATAACAACAAAATCCAGAAATTAGCCAGGCATGGTGGTATGCCTGTAGTCATAGCTACTTGGGAGGCTGAAGCGGGAGGATCGCTTGAACCCAGGAAGTGGAGGTTGCAGTAAACTGACATTGCGCCACTGCACTCCAGCCTGGGCGACAGAGTGAGATACTGTCTTAAAAATAAATAAATAAAATAAAAAAACCCCAGAAAACTCTGTGAAGTTAGAAACAAAGTTATTTTCTGATCCACCCAAGAAAATGACTTTTCAGGCCAGTTGCAGTGTCTCACACCTGTAATCCCAGCACTTTGGGCAGCCAAGGTGGGTGGATTACCTGAGGTTGGGAGTTCAAGACCAGCCTGGGCAACAAGGAGAAACCCCGTGTCTACTAAAAATACAAAATTAACCAGGCATGGAGGCACATGCCTGTAATCCCAGCTACTTGGGAGGCTGAGGCTGGAGAATTACTTGAACCCGGGAGGCGGAGGTTGCAGTGAGCTGAGATTGTGCCACTGCACTCCAGCCTGGGCAACAATTCCGTCTCAAAAAAAAAAAAAAAAAAAAAAAAAAGAAAATGTCTTTTCAGATTTTTGAGACATTTCAGAGTTGAGAAGGGATGAACAATAGCACCTTTCCTGTAGAAAATGCAAAGTCACACTCCTGAGAAACAGCCTGCCCTGCAGAAGGAGGCGCCTGGAGGAATGGCCGTGCCGGATTATTTGACTGAGGTTAGACATGCCATGTGGGACTAAGATGCCCCTCCAGGCCCCTGGGTCGCTCCAGGAGAGTGACCCCTGGGGAAATGGGTGCTTTTAGGTCACTCTGTCAAAGACTCCTTAATGGCTTCCTTAATGGACTTCCACTGTCTCAGAAGTGGAATGGAATTGTTTCTGCGCAAAAATGGAGATGTGATGTCTAGTTCATGCCGCGTACAGAAGGAGAATGTTTTGCAGTGACAGCCTGCTTTTTTTTTTTTTTTTTTTTTTTTTTTTTTGAGACAGGGTTTCACTCTGTCACCCAGGCTGGAGAACAGTGGTGCAGTCTCAGCTCACTGCAACCTCCGCCTCCCAGGCTCACGTGGTCCCCCACCTCAGCCTCCCCAGTAGCTGGGACCACAGGCATGCACCACCGTGCCTGGCTAATTTGTTCTGTGTTTTTGGTAGAGACAGGGTTTTTCCATTTTGCCTAGGCTGAACTTGAACTCCCGGGCTCAAGTGACATGCCTGCCTTGGCCTCCCAAAGTGTTAGGATTACAGGCTTGAGCCACTGCACCCAGCAGTCCACCTACTCTTATGAACATAGAAAGCAGGATAGAAAAGTTTCCTTAGCCTGGTGCAGTGACTCACGCCTGTAATCCCAGCACTTTGGGAGGCCGAGGCGGGTGGATCACCTGAGATCAGGAGTTCGACACCAGTCTGGCCAACATGGTGAAACCCCATCTCTACTAAAAATACAAAATTTAGTCAGGTGTGGTGGCGGGTGCCTGTAATCTCAGCTACTTGGGAGGCTGAGGTAGGAGAATCACTTGAACCTGGGAGGCAGAGGTTGCAGTGAGCCAAGATTGTGCCATTGCACTCCAGCCTGGGCAACAAGAGCAAAACTCCATCAACAAACAAACAAACAAACAAACAACAGCAACAACAACCAAACAGCCTCTTCGGCACAATGTGTTTCTTAAGCTCTTGTAAGAGTCTGTATTTTAGGGCTTTCTTTTAGTGCAACGCAAACAACCCAGGTTCTAGAGTTATAAAAACTTAAGTCCCAGTTGTGTCGCTCAGTGGCTGTGTGACGTTGGGCAAGGGACCCACCCTTTCTGAACACTGGTTTTCTCATCTGTACAATAGCAACAGTAACTCTGCCCCAGGACTGTTGCAAAGGCCCCAGGAGGCAAGGCATGCCGATGGCACAGTGTGTCACCTGCCTGTACAATGTGCCCCTTCCCTTCCAGCCTCTGGCTGCAGCTTCTTGTCCCCGGGAGCAAAGCAGAGGACTGGCAGAACTGGGGGCTTTTGAGAGGCTGGCTTTTCACTCTTCACTCTCCCTCTCCTTGGCTGCAACCCCTGCAATTTTTGCTGCTTTAAAAACAGGGATCAATACTCCATTAACTCATACCTTTTGTAGTTGCTGAACACAGGACACCACTGGGGGTCACTGGGGCTGCAGGACAAGCCCTGAAGCCTGGCTCCAGCAGAAGCAGCCCATCCCAGAGGCACAGGGAGCTGATGGGAGCTGGCAAGGCCCTGGCTTCTTGTAATGTTTCATCCCAATGCCCCTCTGCTCGGAACTCTTGCCAGCAGCAAAGAAATAGCGGCAGAATCAAAACTTTGAAGGAATTCATTCATTTGGCAAACATTGAATGAGTTTCTGCTCTGAAGGGAAGTGGATTTGGTGTGAAACAGACATGGGTTTGGATCCTGGATCATCCTGGCCTGCTGAAGAGCTGTCGTCTGTGTGCCTGGCATGAAGTAGGCGCCTGCTAGATAGAGGCTGAGTGATGGGATACATTTTGTGATAATTGGTGAGGCACATTGCTTTTCAGAACCTTAGTTCTTTATCTCTGAAATGGGCATAATCATCGTCCCTCCTCCACAATTCCCTTTGTGTTAGGAGATGTTGTAAGCGATGCGCAGAACTGCCACACTGTAGCCTCTCTACAAGCGCTGGTGTTGATGACGGGCATTTATAATC
Source organism: Papio anubis (assembly GCF_008728515.1). NCBI lineage: Eukaryota > Metazoa > Chordata > Mammalia > Primates > Cercopithecidae > Papio > Papio anubis. The sequence continues at coordinate 64,327,561 of NC_044993.1, forward strand.
CACCCTGACTGGTTGCAGAGAACTATTTCCATCCAGAATTGTATGATACCTTCGCCCCATCGCTTCTGCAGCCAGTAATCCAAGTGGTTTTTTCTCTCCCCTAATTATCTCCATTTGCATTCTTTTTCTTTTGTTACGTAAGCTGAGATATTAGACGCATTGGCTGTGAAGATTGAATTCTCTTCTAATTATAAGAAAAATGGCCTTTTCTTTCTTCTGTTAGTCCTAATGGAAATTAGCTGCATAAATCTCCCAGCTTTGGGGTAATTTTCTAGGCCTCCAGCAGCATCAGGGAATGCAGGCTTTGAAAGGAGGTTGGTGTGCATCCCTCAGTAGGGAGGCTGGGGCGGGGGCTTTGGAGTTGCGGAGACCTGAGGGTTTTTTTTTTTTTTTTTAGATGGAGTCTTGCTCTGTCGCCCAGGCTGGAGTGCAGTGGCACAATCTTGGCTCATTGCAGCCTCTGCCTCCCAGGTTCAAGCGATTCTCCTGCCTTAGCCTCCCGAGTAACTGAGATTACAGGTGCGCACCACCATGCCCAGCTAATTTTGTATTTTTACTAGAGATGGGGTTTCACCATGTTGGCCAGGCTGGTCTCAAACTCCTGACCTCAGGTGATCCACCCACCTCAGCCTCCCAAAGTGCTGAGATTATAGGTGCAAGTCACTGCACCTGGCGAGGTAGACCTGAGTTTGAATGCAGTTATGAGATGTGTGACCTGGGGCAGGCCACCTTACCTCCCTGGTGTTGGTCTTCTCGTCTACAAAACGGGCCTGATAATCCTCAGCATGTGGTGTTGGTGTGAAGTTTCATGCTGTTCTAAGATGAAGGGGGTTGGAGTTGGGTTACTTTGCCATTATAGCACTTTTCGTCTTTCCCTACCTCTCCTAGGCTCATTCCCCAATGCCACCCATCCGGGAGAAGGAGGCCCATTCTCCTGGCCATTGTATGTGTCCCATGGAGTCTGCTATGAGGACTGTCAGAAAAAGACCAAACCGTCCTACGACACTATTTTCCCATGTCCCCTAGCCCCAAGGTGTTTGGATAAATAAATACAGGTGTGGATTTCTGGATCTGATACCTGCCTATAGACTTGTTTTTTTGAGATGGAATCTCACTCTGTCATCCAGGCTGGAGTGCAGTGGTACAATCTCGGCTCACTGCAACCTCTGCCTTCTGGGTTCAGGTGATTCTCCTGCCTCAGCCTCCCAAGTAGCTGGGACTATAGGTGTGTGCCACCATGCCTGGCTAATTTTTATGTTTTTAGTAGAGACAGGGTTTCACCTGTTGGCCAGGTGAAACCAGCATGTTGGCCAGGCTGGTCTTGAACTCCTAATCTTAGGCGGTCCGCCAGCCTCAGCCTCCCAAAGTGTTGGGATTACAGGTGTGAGCCACTGTGTCTGGCCACCCATAGACTTTCTCTGCTGCTCTCCCCAGACCACTGTGTCTCCTCATGTGCATGGGTTTTTAAAAAATTTTTTTATGTCATTGTCGTTGTGATCATCCCAGAGGAGAAGCCAGACCTGCAAAGACACATCTGAGACGGTCTCTGTGGATCCACCAGTTTATTCCTCATCTTTAGGGCCCCAACAGAACACAGATTGGAGAGAAGGCCCAGTTCTAATGCTGGGTGGAGGGAGGAGGAGGGTGGTAGGTGGGAGAAGACAATGGTTTGATAATTCGCGCCCACCACCAATTAACCGCAAGAGCACAGGGATGTTACTTAATATCTCCACATATCAGTTCTTCATCCACCGTCCTGTGGAAAATTCCAGGTCCTGTCCTCATTCTCTGGATCTAGACACAGAGGCAGGGATAGAAAGAGCTTAAGAGTCACCAGACAGAGCCGGGAGGAGATTTCACATCGTGGTCCGTGGTTCCTTCTCTTTAACTGCACGTGTGAGGTCTCTGCAGTGGGGACATTTGCTGCCATGGAATCGCAGCCATGACCTTCTAAGTGTGGCCAGCAAGTTCTCGTGATTAGCCGGGCTGGGGGAGCAGAAACAGGCGCTGGGGACGGGGAAGGAAGCCTAGCTCTCCATGTCTTTCCTCTGGTGCTCTTAGAGGATAAGGGAGAGAATAAAGAGAGAAAGGAATGAGAGGAGAGGGGATGATAGGAGGAGGAGGGTGGAGAGAAAAGGAGAAACAGAGAAAGAATATTTCTTTCCTTGCTATGTCTTTTGGCTCTGTCTTATGGGACAGAAGGGACCTGCCCTGTGTCCCACAGCAGGGGAGCGGCAGACTCTGGACTGTGTCAGCTGCACGGGTTTCAGTTTCCGGTGACGGCACCTGGTTATTGCTATTCTGTTCAGGAGACTGGATGTAGCAGACTCTCATGGAAATGAATCCTCTAGACGTGATGAATTACCCTCAGGGCTCAAAGCCACCAGCTGGGCAACCTCCAGTCCTGGTGCTGTGGTGGCCGAGGGATAGCAGCTTCCTATACGTGGCTCTTGGGGTGCAGAGATGGGGCAGTGGGAGGCAGGGCTGAGTAGCAGGGACCGTCCTTGCTAGCTGCACCCTTCATGCCTGGTCTGCCTTTCCCTGAAGCTGCCTGGAAGAGGAAATGAGAATCTAATGACGTAAGAGTCCTGGTTGGGGGACTGTCAGCCTCCTGCAGCTTGGTCACGGGTCGTAGGAAGCCTGTGTCAGATGTGGGCAGATTCTTTAATTGTTCTGGCAGCATGGAAGCCCACTGCCATGGAGGAAGTACAGCCTTCCCTTCTAGCAGGTGTCAAGGGTTAGAAGCCAGCCCAGTGCTGTGGGAGGAACGGGGATCTAGAGTCAGGCAGACGTGAGGCTGGGATCCCTCATCCTGGGTGGGCATAATCTTGGCCCCACTTGGAGGCTGAAGGGAGAGATGTTGGCTTAGGGAGAGGACAGAAGGAGGGGGGGCATTTTCATGTCAGCCTCTTGTCACTTGCCAGGATTGGGTCCCGAAGAGATGGCTGGGTGGGCTTTGTTCACTCACCGTATCCGTGGCGGGACACTTGGGCCAATTGGTGAAAGCTCAGTTGACTCCACGGTGCTTCTGAGACACACTTTCTGGGAACCATCTGTGCTTAATAATTGGTGATAATGACATCAGTTAGAACCAAGCCTAGATTACCCATTGGAAAATGTTATGCACGTTTTATTTATTTATTTATTAATTATTTTTTTGAGACAGAGTTTCGCTCTGTCACCCAGGCTGGAGTGCAGTGGTGTGATCTTGGCTCACTGCAACCTCCGTCTCCCAGGTTCAAGCGATTCTCCTGCCTCAGCCTGCTGAGTAGATGGGATTACAGGCATAGCCACCACACCTAGCTAATTTTTGTATTTTTAGTAGAGAAAGGGTTTCACCATGTTGGCCAGGCTGTTCTCCAACTCCTGACCTCAAGTGATTTGCCCACCTTGGCCTCCCAAAATGCTGGAATTACAGGTGTGAGCCACCATGCCCGGCCTGGTATGAAGGTCATCTTGAAGTCCCTTTGGTAGCACTACACTTCTGTGTTTTATTTTTTTATTTTTATTTTTTATTTATTTTTTTCTTTTGAGACAGAGTTTTGCTCTTATTGCCCAGGCTGGAGTGCAATGGCATGATCTCAGCTCACCGCAACCTCCACCTTCCAGGTTCAAGCGAATCTCCTGCCTCAGCCTCCCTAGTAGCTGGGATTACAGGCATGTGCCACCATGCCTGTCTAATTTTGTATTTTTAGTAGAGACAGGGTTTCTCCATGTTGGTCAGGCTAGTCTCGAACTCCCAACCTCAGGTGATCCGCCCGCCTCGGCCTCCCAAAATGCTGGGATTACAGGTGTGAACAACCATGCCCGGCACACTTCCGTGTTTTAAAGCACCATTGGTCCTGGCTGGATCCTGACAAATCAGAGAGGTGTTCAGGTTTCTGGGGACACATTCATTCCAGCCTCTTTTAGGCCAGCCTGGGAAATAGTCAAGAGGAGAGGAGAACTGGGTTTGAATCCTGGCTCAGCCATTTCCCAGTTGTGTGGCCCTGGACAGGCAACTTCATCCCTCTGAGGCTCATCTTTCTCATCTGTAAAATGGGAACAATAACATTATCTGTCTTATATGTTAATTGTTAGGGTCAACTAAACTACATTAAGTGAATGAAAGTGCTTAAGGGAGGATTCAGCCATCGTCAGACGCTATGCCTCCGTGTGTCCCTCTAGGTCCCCTCTCCCCTGTCCTCCTGCTCTGTGCCCTCAGAGGCTGACCTGTATGAACCACATCAAATGGCTCCCTTGATCTTAGAGCTTGGGTTGGGTTGGGCTGGGGAGCGTTGTCAGGAGGTAGGGGTGAAGGAGCCAGGTCAAGATATTTATTCTTTTTGCTCCTTCTTTGCAGGGGTGACTGGGGTCAGTTGCATCCCTTGACTGAGGGTCTTTGCTCCTGCTTTGTGGGCCTGCACTCACAGCTTTCTCTGTGTCCAGATTTTGATAATTGCTCCCTCCTCCTCATCCGTCCAGGCCTAAGGTGGTAACTTCTCCACTGCCACAAGCCTCAGGTTACTGCACCGTCCTTTGAGATTTTCCAACACTCTGCACATTCCCTTGTAAATAATTCTTTATTCGTCTCAGCTCAAGTTGGTCTCACCCCATTGGAGTGGCGAGCTAATTTCCTGCTGGGAGCCTGACCGATCTCACCCTAATCCTCACTGTGGATGGTCCAATGAGTCTACTGAAGCTGACACCAGATTTTCCTGTGATGTGTTCACCAGTGTCCTGGCTGGCTGGACCAAGGAGTTGACCCGGTGTGACAGTTCAATTGAGGCATGACCTTCCCCAAATCAGGGTTAGGGGCCTTTCCTAAATAGTGATTAAACTGACTTTTTGACTAGCACTCCCCTGGGGACCTTACTGGAGACCTGAGTTCTCATAGGCTCTTAGGCTGTGTCCTACTAGGCTTTGCCCCTGTAGAAGGTCAAGGAGCAGACCAGGTTATTCCCAGGTGGTGGGAGGGAGTAGGAACTTGCAGTCTTAGCAGAAGTGGCAGGATTTTTGCATCTGACAGCCAACCTCCAGCTACCTCCACTCAGCCCTGGACAGATCTGATTAGTCAGGTGTAGAGGCTAAAGCACACTTAGCCTTAGCTTAGCTAAAGCATTCGACATAAGGCTCTTTTTTTTCTTTTTTCTTTTTTTTTTGTTTGAGACAGAGTCTCACTCTGTCACCCAGGCTGGAGTGCAGTGGTACAGTCTTGGCTCACTGCAACCTCTGCCTCCCGGATTCAAGTGATTCTCTTGCTTCAACCTCCCAAGGAGCTGGGATTATAGGCACCCACCACCACGCCCAGCTAATTTTTGTATATTTTAGTAGAGATGGGGTTTCACCATATTGGCCAGGCTGGTCTTGAACTCCTGACCTCAGGTGATCCACCTGCCTCGGCCTCCCAAAGTGCTGGGATTACAGGCTTTGGCCATTGAGCCCGGCCTGACATATGACTCTTAATATCCAGTTCTTGGTGTGATCTTGGGCTTCACATCTGACCACTCCTCCTTTTTGTTTACTTCCCTGCCTTACAAAAAAATAAACAGGGTCCAGCCATGGTGGCTCACCTCTGTAATCCCAGCACTTTGGGAGGCCGAGGTGGGAGGATCACTCGAGCTCAGGAGTTATAGATCAGCCTGGGAAACATGGCAAGACCTGCACCTGCACCCCCCAACCCAGATCTCTACAAAAAAATTCTACAAAAAAAATTAAATGAAATTGGCAGGACATGGTGGTGTGCACCTGTAGTCCCAGTTACTTGGGAGGCTGAGGCTGGAGGATCACTTGAATTTGGGAGGTTGATACTGCAGCGAGCTGTGATTGTGCCAGTATACTTCAGCCTGGAAAACAGTGAGACACTGTCCCAAAAAAGAAAAAAGTAAAAGAATATAAAAAAAACCAACATGTGATAGTTTAATGTGTGAACCTGGCTAGGCTACAGCTCCCAGTTATTCAGTCAAACACGAATCTAGGTGTTACTTTGAAGGGATTTTATAGATGTGGCTATCTAATGTCTACAATCGGTTGCCTTTCAGTCAAATTTGAGATAATCCTTTTCCCTTGGCTTACTTCCCAAGGTATCAGCTGGTAGCAGATTCAAACAGTGGTTTTCCCTCTGGGGTTCAAAAGATGTGTAGAATTTTGTGTCTTAATATTTTTCTAGGAAGAAGGTTCATCCACGCTCCTTCATTTTTGTTTTTTTTTTTTTGTGATGGAGTTTCTCTCTTTGGTTCAGGCTGGAGTGAAGTGGTGCGATCTCCGCTCACTGCAGCAGTCTCCGCCCACCAGGTTCAAGCAATTCTCCTGCCTCAGCCTCTTGAGTAGCTGGGATTCTATGATAGACGCCCATCACCACACCCGTCTAATTTTTGTATTTTTAGTAGAGATGGAGTTTGGCCATGTTGGCCAGGCTGATCTTGAACTCCTGACCTCAGGTGATCCACACACCTCTTTCATTCTTAAACCATGAAATGGTTAAGAATCCCTAGATACAGATATTAGTTATGTGTCACTTCTCCCAGGATCATGTGATTTTACAGATGGCATTTGAATAGCCAAAGGAATGAATCTTTTTTTTTTTTTTGAGACGGAGTCTCGCTCTGTTGCCCAGGCTGGAGTGCAGTGGCGCGATCTCAGCTTGCTGCAAGTTCCGCCTCCTGGGTTTACGCCATTCTCCTGCCTCAGCCTCCCGAGTAGCTGGGACTACAGGCGCCCGCCACCTCGCCTGGCTATTTTTTTGTATTTTTTTAGTAGAGACGGGGTTTCACCGTGTTAGCCAGGATGGTCTCGATCTCCTGACCTCGTGATCCGCCCGTCTTGGCCTCCCAAAGTGCTGGGATTACAGGCTTGAGCCACTGCACCTGGCTTGTGTTTTGTTTTTTAGAGACAGAGTCTTGCTCTGTTGCCCAGGCTGGAGTGCAGTGGCCGGATCTCAGCTCACTGCAAGCTCCGCCTTCCGGGTTCACGCCATTCTCCTGCCTCAGCCTCCCGAGTAGCTGGGACTACAGGCGCCCGCCACCTCGCCTGGCTAGTTTTTTGTATTTTTTTAGTAGAGACGGGGTTTCACTGTGTGAGCCGGGATGGTCTCGATCTCCTGACCTCGTGATCTGCCCGTCTCGGCCTCCCAAAGTGCTGGGATTACAGGCTTGAGCCACCGCGCCCGGCCCCCATATGAATTTTAAAATAGCTTTTTCTAGTTCTATAAAGAATGTCATTGGTAGTTCGACAGGACTAGCCTTGAATCTGTAAATTGCTTTGGACAGTGTGGTCATTTTAATGATATTGCCGCCTCCTGGGTTTACGCCATTCTCCTGCCTCAGCCTCCCGAGTAGCTGGGACTACAGGCGCCCGCCACCTCGCCTGGCTAGTTTTTTGTATTTTTT